>NW_010421389.1:3358-20823 GCF_000710305.1 Buceros rhinoceros silvestris
GTTAAATTTTTTTGTTTTTTCCTTTCTTTTAGTTTTTTTTTGGGGGGGGGGGGGGCGGTGGGTTGTGATGGAGAAGTGAGGAGAAGACAAGAATGCTCACAGCTGTCTCAGTGATACAACTTTCTACTGTCTGACCTTGTTGTCCTGCCATGACCACCCGCCTCACACCCCCCAGTTCCTGCTGCTGGGTGATCCCATGGTCTATGTTTTTATTTATTTCCTTATGCTTTCTGTGACAAGCTTTGGGTTGCTTTCACCTTAATACTTCCATGCTTCTTGGGGTTTCCTGAAGATGTCTTAACAATCTTACAAGGAAGGATAGTTTTATTCACCATTTAAACGGACGGCAGTGAGGGAAATGTTTTGGTGCCTATAAGGTACTTGGAGGTTGGGGGCATCTGGTTTAGTTTTGACAGACTAAAATTTCTACAGCATGTTGGGCTTTTAAAACACAAAATCCATCAACTTCAGGTGAATAGAAAGTGCAATGCGAAGAGCTGAACATCTGCAGAAATGGCTTTGGAGTTTCACGTGTGCAGGAAATGAGGCACATGATCAGATGTTGGTTGGCCTGTCTTGCCTTAGAGAGCATTCTGTGCCAGAAACAGGGATTTAGTCAGCTTCTCCACAGTGGTGTTCAGATGGCTTGAACAGGTCCCCAATTCAAAATAGAGAAAATACCTGGTACAAATAAGCGTGCATGAAGTCTGATTGACAGTTGAATAGGCCACTCATTTTAGATAGTCAGATGTCTTGAATTCTCCTGTGTTCTTGAATAATTACGTGATTTTTTTTTCCCTGTACAATATTTATGACACGCATAAGTTTGTTTTGAAAATTTAAGTGCAAACTTAAATTTTTTTTTTAAGTTTCCTTGTTAGTTGTGTGGGGCTTACTTCAAGGAACCTGTATTCCTATCAAAGACAGAGTATGATTATGTCCTTAAAAATTAAATAACTAACTGCAAAATTTATTGTATTATCTGAAACTAAAATTGCAGTCCTCTTTTATTGGATGTGAATAAAACCAGTTGATTTTGATAGTACAAGGATTGAAATTAGTATCTTTGGAGGGGAAAGCAGTCTCTGCAATCTGCCACCACATTGTTTTTCTCAGGATACACTATTTATTCTGCTGCTGTAGACATTGGTATCACTTAACTGAAGCTGTTTCACTTGTTGGATAGACGATGGGAAGGTGGCGATCCAGGCGTATCCAATCAGAAGACACCGACCACTATCCTCCTAACACCAGAGAGGAAGTTTCATAGCTTTGGGTATGCAGCCAGAGATTTCTACCATGACTTGGATCCCACTGAATCAAAGCACTGGTTGTATTTTGAAAAGTTTAAGATGAAGCTACATACCACTGGTGTAAGTATAATTTTGCATTTGCTGCTCAACGGATCTTCCTGGGGACAGGACAAGATTTTTTTTCTAAAGGTTGTCAGCTCTATCTGAAGCAGCTTTATTTCTAAGTTTAGAGAGTGCTTAACTCTCTAAATAGTTAACATTATGACTAATTTTGCTTCTCACTGCATTTGGCAGGTGTATTTTGCCAGCCTTCTTTCTAGATCTTAGCAGTTCAGTATCTGCTTTGCTTAGATCTTCATGTCCTAATTTTCCTGGGTGAAATTCATAGTTGTCTAGGGAATCTGCGTGAGGCTGGTTTGTTCTATAAATTTACTCAGAAAGCAGCAGTGGATTATAATAGCCTCTACAGAACTCCAGCACAGAGGAGTAAATCTACCCAGAGTTCATTGTCAAAATTGCAAGTGCAAATCATGTTGTTAATTTGACTTTTTTCTACTTGCTACATTTTTGTCTTTAATCCATTCTAGAGTTTTGGAACTTGGCCAGTACTTTCTGTATTTAGGTGTTTGTTAGTTTCATGTGTTGGTGGGAAGCCAAAAATCTACACTTTTAACTTGGATTAAATATCTTACATATACAGCTTTGTTGCGATTAATTACAGATACATTTGTTGTGATTATTTAATATATAGTCCATATTTCTCTCTCTGACTGCAGTTATTGGTTAACATGGTAGGTGTTTAAAAACAAAGTCTAAAATAAGCACAAATGTCATGCTCCAGGAAATTCAAGTGATGAGTTAGATCCTTTTCAGAACAATTTTGTCGCTTTTTCCTACCAGGTGGATAATGAAGAAGTCCCTTTCCTCAAGCAGTGGGAATTAATTTCATGTTTACTTTTTCCTTTTGATAACTTCCAGTTATTCTCTTTCTTGTAGAATCTTACCATGGAGACAGACTTGACAGCTGCCAATGGCAAAAAAGTCAAAGCACTTGAGATATTTGCTTACGCTCTGCAATTCTTTAAGGAACAGGCATTAAAGGTAGAGTAATGCTTCCTTATCTAGATTTTCTGTATTTATAACTGGTATAAATGTGACTTCTAACCTTGCCAGGCGTTGACCTCAGTAGTATTTGATGTAAACAAAGCAAGGCAGCTGTAGGAACTCTAGGCAGGCTGTGGACTCTGGAGAGCTCACAATAGCCTGAAGTGATTTCCTCTCGCATAAGGGAAGCTTGGTTCACTAATAGCAAGTGTATCACTGTGATGGAGAGTTCTGAATATCTTCTTACTGGCTTAAATATTTGTACTGCTTTTCTAGTGATAAAATTGTTCATTTGAAAAGAATCCAAAGCTCAGGAATTATATTTGAGACTGGGTCCTGTCCTCGTCCCCTGGGCTGCTGCTGCTGGGATGATGGATTGTTCTGTGTTCACACAAGATTCTGTCTCATGTTGAAGAGCTGTCACTGTGGAGTGCAATAGGGTGGGCACCTGCTGATGTTTCCTGCCCCAACATGACTTTGTCTTCACTCCTTAAGCAAAGGGAAGTTGGATGAGCTGGATTTATTTTGAAATAGAAAGATTATTAAAAGCTCTTTTATAATTTGTGACTTGAATCTCACTCTAAGTCTGCACAAAGACGACCTGATGAGGTTCATAAGCGGGGTAACCTGGTGTAATTATTATTAGTAGCACAATTATACCAGTGCACTGGTCTGTACAGGCCACTTGACTGCATGGAGGGGTTTAGTATGTGAGCCAGTGTGGAATTCTGCACCAGCCCAGATATATAGCCCCCATTGCCCAAACCCACACCTGTACCTTTGCACAGCAATCCTTTATTCTGTTTTACACAGGTAAACTGTAGTGCGTGTGTTGAAGAGCCGCAGTTAGGTGATGGTATTTTGGCCCTGTGCTGACCCTTTGCAGGACTGAGTTTAATTTCTCGTACTGTGAGATAGAATCACAGAATCATTTGGGTTAGAAAAGACCTTTCAGATCATCAAGTCCAACAGTTAACCCAGCACTGCCAAGTCCACCACTAAACCATGTCCCTAAGTGCAACATCTACTCATCTTCTAAATACCTCTAGGAATGGTGACTCCACCACTTCCCTGGGCAGCCTGTTCCAGGGCTTTACTATCCTTCTGGTGAAGAAATTATTCCTAATATCCAATCTAAATCTCTGTGGCACAACTTGAGGCCATTTCCTCTTGTCCTATTGCTTGTTACTTGGGAGAAGAGACTGACCCCCACCTCGCTACAACCTCCTTTCAGGTAGTGGAGAGCAGTAAGTTCTTCCCTGAACCTCCTTTTCCCCAGACCAAACAACACCAGTGCCCTCAGCTGTTCCTCATAAGACTTTTTCTCTGGACCCCTCACCAGCTTCATTGCCCTTCTCTGGACACACCCCAGCACCTCAATGTCCTTTTTGAAGTGAGGGGCCCCAAACTGAACCCAGTATTTGAGGTGCAGCCTCACCAGCACCGAGTACAGGGGGACAATCCCTTCCCTGCTCCTGCTGGCCACACTATTGCTGACACAAGCCAGGATGCTGTTGGCCTTCTTGGCCACCTGGGCACACTGCTGGCTCATACTCAGAGGGCTGCTCACCAACACCCTCAGGTCCTTTTCCACTGGGCAGCTTTCCAGCCGCTCTTCACCAAGCCTGTAGCATTTCGCGGCGTTGTTAAAAACGCTCTTCCCCAAGCCTGTAGCATTTCGGGGGGTTGTTGTGGCCCAAGTGCAGAACCTGGCACTTGGCCTTGTTGGACCTCATACTGTTGGCCTCAGCCCATTGATCCAGCCTGTCCAGATCCTTCTGTAGAGCGTCCCTACCCTCAAGCAGATCAGCACTGCTGCACAGCTTGGTGTCATCTGTTATTTGGTTGCCCTGATCCTGAATGCATGTTTATGCAGAAAATGTAACAAGTATTAGGGAGAACCAAAAAAATAAGACAGACACCTATTAGGGGTTTAATATGTAAATTCGTACTGTGTTCTGATGGACTGCCTCCATTTACGTTGCCTTTTCCTTTTTTCCCTACTGTGGTGGTATTGGTTGGGAAAATACATTTTGTTTTCTGTTTCCCATTCGAAATGTTGCAATACTCATTTCTTGTAATTCTCTTCTTGGGTCACAAGATTGTTTTTTGTATTCTTCTGTCAAATACGTGTCCCCAGTAAACAGTTTCTGAGATTTACAGTCTATCTCATCTAAACAGTGGAATGTGAGTTAAGTACACACTGGCTTCAAATACGTGACTATAATGTCAATGTAAGCCCAGTAGGTGCTGGGTCAAATCGGAATATTAATCTAAACAAGCATTGTTTAAAATAGCCTTGTTAAAAAGGAACCTCCTTTTTTGAATGGGTTTAATTTAATCTTTGTGAGATCTCAGTCTGTTCTTGGCTGCAGAGAAACAATCCTGGTGTTCCAACTCAAATTCCTCATCTTGTCAAACACTTATTTAACTAGTTTAGGAGTTTGATTGTGGAGTCACGGACTTGAACCCGTGCATAGTCTGGGGAGATTCATTGTGAATATGAGTGCTGTTGGGTACAATTCTGAATATTTGCTGTGCTGCCTGTTTAGGGCTCCATTCTTTCTTGATGTTCATAAATAAATCCCTGTGATTTGTGAGTGCATGCTGAAGCTAATGAAGCGATGTCAGTGAACTGCTGCTTTGGGCTGTAATCGGGCCGTTCCTGGTGCCCTGTGCAGTATAAAGGTACTGCTTTTCTAGCATGGAATTTTGAACTGCAGCATAGCTAGACAAACACCACACCTTGCCACATGCAGAAACAGTTTTTTACCATCTAAAGGCCTGTTGTTCACCTTTCTGAACCTTTCCCTGCTTGGATGGAGATTTAGATAGGACATATGGTAATGACATTTTACTTGGAACCTTTCCCAAAACGTGCCAGTATATAACCTAATTTGCAAATGCAATACAGACTTTCCTCTTTTTAAGGGGAAAAAAAAAAAAGACAATGAAAGAACTAAACTAGTCTTGAATGTTTGCTTAAAGCCAAATTTTCAAGGAGCAATGAGTCTTTTTTTTTTTAAGAAGGGTTTAACTATAACTTCCCCCTGTTAACAGAGTTGTAAAAATTTGATTTAAAGGTAAGTGGTATATAAAGAGGTCATTCAGAAATCCAGATTGTGAAACGTCAGTGATACCTCAAATATTTTTCTGTGTATTAATCAAGGTGCAAGTGTGAATTCTTCAAGCTAACAGCAAATCCCACACTGTGACTGAGAATCTACATAAACGTTCTGTAATATTCAGCAGTGCATGAGCTACTTTTGTAAAAACTAACTTCTCTACTTCATGTTAAGCAGTAAAACTTTCTATAGGCCTCCTTGAGAAGGCATCGACCCTAATCCCAGCTTTTGGCACAGTAAAGCATTCTTGACAGGTTGGCAATAATTCTGATTTGTAGCATAGATGTAACAGGGGGAAAAAATGAAAAGAGAAAGTTACCAGAGCCAGCAGCAAATAATATTTTCTTATACATTTGACACCCATCATTTTGCATTCACCTCTGTTTTCCTTTCATTTAGGAGCTCAGTGACCAAGGAGGCTCGGACTTTGAAAACAACGAAGTAAGATGGGTCATTACAGTGCCTGCTATTTGGAAGCAGCCTGCAAAGCAGTTTATGAGACAAGCTGCTTATAAGGTAAGATTACAGACTGAACAGAGAAATGCTCCTTTAAAGCCCTAGTTGATAGGCTAAATGCTAAACTGTATTTGGGACAATTAGCTCTGGTATAAACTGTATAAATACGTTCTAGAAAAGAGGCAGGCTAGAAACATTGGAAGACGAGTTAAGGCTATCAAACAGTAGCTTTAAGTCTTATGTGTTCACCTCTTTAAATGCCTTTTTCTTTCTATTTACTTTAATATTCTGGTGTCCCTCACTGTAGATTCTGATGTTTTAGCCATCTTGTACGCTGTATTCCTGCCAAATGCAGTGCACGTGGAATAGATACGGTTTTGAAACCCAAGGGAAGGCTGATTTTAAAATACTGGACATGGTTTTGTTTTGTTATTTTCTTTAGGTCATCACAGACTCTTAAAGTAAAGTAAAAAAAAAAAAAAAAAAAAAAAACAACAAAACAAACAACCAAAAACCCAGGAGGGAAAGCAGAGTTTCCTCAGTGGGACCTTTTTTCTAGCTCCCATTTTCCCACAGTAGGAATGAAAGGATTGTGAACCGGATAGACTGGATATAAAATTAAATTCAAATGTTATTTTCACCAGTGAGAGGTTTATCTGCATTTAACTCTTTCCTTTCATACCCCTTCCCCAAATATGTGCACTCTCCTCATGCGTGTCCTTTATTTCAAGTTCAGTTTGCGTCTTCCATACACGAGGCGTACGCATTCCTCTTTTCATCAGGATATTCATTTTTTTGTCTTTTTAAATTTATTTTATTTTTGGTCAGAGACTTGCATAACCCATTGGCAGCAGCTGCACCGTTTGTAAAATATCTAGTAGTTCATTGAGTAATTTGTGGAGCACTCCTCGGAAGCACCCAGATTTTTCTAACTCTGTTTCTAACAGCCTCTAATGTTGAGCAACATTTTTCTTAACAGTCTTTATTGTGGGATTGCTAATGCTAGTGCCAGAAGCAAAACACTTAAAGTTCTGATGGAAGGACACGGTTGTAGGTAAATCTGAAACGCTAGAGACCCATTCATTCTCTTTGTATATCGTTGTCTGCCTGCTGTCTGTGTGCATGTGTGCTCGTGATCTGGGAGCTGTGTAAGGAGCAGGGCAGGGTAAGGTAGATCTCTTGGCATTTCTCATTTGTGGCACAATGGAATGTTGTTAATTAGTGTCTGTGTCTGTGGTTGTGTCTGTGGTTGTGTACTTTTATCGGTAAGCTTGATAAACAGCAAGGACTGACAAGGCTTTTAACTTGGGGTGTGTGATCAATTGCAGGAAAACGTGAGTTTAGGGAAGTCATTGATGTTTGCTTGACACACCGTTGATTTTTTTTTTTTTTTAAAGTAATGGGGTTGAAGAAAGAAGTGCAGAAACCTGGGAAGTCTGCATTGCCATTCAGTCTTTCAGATTCCTATTGCTGGATCCAACACATTCTTCAAACCAGTATGTACAGATGGATCAGAAGTTGCAGCTCTTGTTGCTAGCTGCTGGAACGTGCAAGAATCTTGGGAATGAGAGTTTGTTGTCATAAGAGTAATTGGGTCATTGAGTAAAGTGTAAAAAGGCAGTGGTAGAAACTTTGTTATTGGAAACACACTGAAGTACACCCACTAGTCTGAGCTGAGAGTTAACTAGGGGAAATGTTGATCAGCTGTGGAAATCTGCTTGAGTAATCTGTGGCAAGAGACATAGCTCTACAAGAACAAAGATACTAATGGCTTCAGTCTTTGGTTCACAAGGTAAAGCCCAGCCTTTCTGGAATGGTTAAGTATCTGTCTAGGTTAAGCTAAATATTGCATGGAATTAATAAAGTCGAGTAAGAAGTGTTGTAGATCTGCTTCTGCACTCAACATCCACCTGCTTTTGTACAGCCTACAATCTCTGCATCTCTGGCATACCCTCATCTCTGTCTTGCCTTAAACAAAACACTGCTAACCTGGAACTCCTAATCTAAACAAGGGCTCCCGCAACGCCCCTTTCCAGCTGCCGTGCTGCTTTCCCATTTGAATGAGTAATCTGGGTGTTCCCTTCAGCCCACGGTTCTTCCTCTCTCTTGCCATCCAGCCTATGAAAACCCTGCTAATTCTGTCTGCATGACCGCTTTTCCTGTCTGTACATGCTGCTGAGCTTTCATCAGAGCTGTCACAGATTTTGTATCTTGGTTACTGCAATATCATTTCCTTGGCTTTGGCAACTGTAATCTGACCTGTTTTGATTTTCTTCAGAATATTGTAGTCTCACATTTGACAGGAATTTGAGTCCTTCATCTGTGTCATCTCAGACATAAGCTGCATGTTCTGGATGTGAACATCTGCAATGCTAACTATTTTTTTTTCTCTGAAACCTTCTCTAAAATGTTGTTTTTTTCACGCCTACAAAAACTTGACTGCAATTAACCTACCAATAATGTGAAAACTGCTCCTCATTGTTTCTTGCTCTTACTCTGCCTGCTCCATCTGTATAAATCCATTGTGCTTTTTGTATCCTTAACTCTTTTTATACTTGAGTTGTTACCTCTTTGAGGCAGATATTTGTTTATTTTCATTTGTCTCGCTCTCTGGGGCCTCCTGAGGGACTTGGTCTGGTAGGCTGTAGAGAGCTGCGTGTCTTTACAGCTTCTCTTTGCTGAATCAAAATTGCTTTATTCCTGAATAGCAGTTCACTCGTGCTTCTTCCCGTCCCTCCTGCTTAATTCCCGTGTGTCCAGAGACAGTTCTAAAGCTGTGACACTTGTTGAGGTCTGACCATGCTCAGAGAGAGCTCCGTGGCAAGAGCATGATGTCATCTCTGTAGGACCTGCTTTGGCTTAAGTTTCCTTTCCCAAAGCGTGTCTGCTGGGGTTAGTGTGCATTGCATCTGTGTTCGTTACATCCTGAATAATGACTCTTAGGATGCATTCATCAGGTTTGCCATTGTCCCCACCAATAAAATATAAGGCATCACCGATAGTGTTACCTTCTCTTGTCTCCGTGTCCTAGTTGTTCCATTTTGAATTCTTTCCTTTGGTGTAGTCCTGTCAAAAGTGCTGTATTTACCAGTATTAGAAGGAATCCCATTCTCATTAAGAACTCACATTGTGAGTAATTAATTCAAATTGCTGATACATTTTCTTATTTTGGAGCCCTTGGCAGCGCGGTCCGGTTGGACAGCATGTGGGACGACTCCATTGCACTCATGTCCTTGCAGAAGCAGCCAAATGCAACTACCTGCACTGGGCCCGAGGTTTAGACCCCAACATGAAAAGGTGGCTTAGGTGTGGAGGGAAGCCACCTCCTGCTTGAGCACTTACAACCTCATCAGAATGGCGTGTGAACATGGGCACAAAACCATGTCCCCTGAGGTCCTACTGACACAAGAAAATCCAATGTTTTGCTAATCTTGTATTACTGATGACAAAACCCCCCAAAATATCCACTAATGGAAAGATAAAACTCTAAAAGTATTGGAGACCATTTGAGTAGAAATCCATTGAATCCAGGTAGGCACGAGTAATTGGTTTAGTCCTAACAGCACTTTGCTTTCTTCATACATTACTATGAGCAGCACTTTTAATCCCTTATCCATATGCAATTCAGGCACCGTAGAATGTTTATAAGAGGAACACGGGATGTAAAGCTCTTGGCAGTGTTTCTTTTTAGTAGAGGCATTCTTCCAGCTCATCTTTCAATACACAGTCTTTGGGCATTGTAAGTGCAGCACAGAATCTGCAGGCTGGATTTCTTTGAAGATGCCAATAGGAATAAGGTTTTAAGGAAGAGTTTGGAGCGCGACAGGAATATGTGAAAGCAGAAGCTGTAAAATGAGAAAGTAAAACATGGCATACCAAATGCACGCAGGGCAGAGGAAAGGAAAAGAGGGGATGGTGCATTTTTATAAGCTTGCCCAAAATATTCTGTAGGCCTACAAACACAGTCAGCTGGTCTGCTAGAGATATTGAGGGTTCTCTTCTTTTTAATATGAACTGTTGGCTTTGAAATGGAGTTCTGGAGCTCTGCAGTAGAGTTATCTTTCAATTACAGATGCCAACTAAAGTCATTCAGGGGGTTAGCGCATATAAATAGAGAAGGAATCCAGGTCCAGTGAGCCTGGAATTCCAGAGGCTTTCTTTAACCAGGTGAATATTTATCAATGTTTTCACCTCAGTTTCACCATGCAGTGCACGTGATGAGCATTATTTAACACATTGTTCCAGAGTTACATGATGTTACATTGATCAGTACTAGGCTGCTCCGTGGAAACCTTTGGAGAAGAATAAACAGATTTGGTGAAAGAGTAATGTGACAGCACATAAAATTCTTTGCTAATAAAAATGTACGTGAAGTGGGTTTGACTTCTTAAAAAGATGTCTAGAGAGACTTAACCAGATTGATATCCATGAAGCTGAGCTGCATCTACTCCTTTGTAAGTATTTTCTTTGGTATATAAAATACAACTGAAAATTGATTTCTCCAGGCCCAGTGTAACAGAGTTCTGCTATAAACTGCATAAAAAGGCAATGATACCAGTTCAGGCATAAGCAGCACGGGGAAGCTGGTGATTTCTTTGAAATGGTACTTGTTAGTGGAGGCAGATGGGGCAGAAGAGCTTTAATGTATCCGCCATCCTGAGTATTTGTAGCATCTGGGGTTCTCTGGAGCCTCTGTCTTCACTTTTGTGACTTACGTTTAATCCTTAAATGTAAGGATTAAAATGTTTATTAAGTGGTGTGTTATGGAGGATTCTGCATCTTGTAGGTATGTTTAATTAGGAAAGGATAACTGAGGAGTGAAGGTTACGGAGCGGGCACTCAGCACAGTGGGAAATGTGTACTAACCGATCTCGGTTTGCACACTGTGATTACCCAGCCAGGTCCACAGGAAAGTAGAGACAGCTGACAAAATCATCCGCCAGTCCAGTCCTGTACATTTTTGTTTGTGGCACAAACTAGAATATTTGGAGGTTTTCTTTTTATTTTGCTAAGTGAGTGAAATAGGTTTTCATAGCATTCTGGGTAAGATGGATCTATGCCTGTCTTTATAAAACTGTGGAACATGTTTCTCACAGTCTTAGAAATTGCCTGAAAGGGCACTGGAACCAGCAGAAATAGTCAAAATTGTAAATCTTCCTTGTTTGGCAGAAAGACTGTGCTAGATGGGGTTTTCCACCCGAAAGAAGATAACAGCGGTCTGGAAGTTTTAAGTACTATCAGAAGGAATGGGGGGGAGTGAGAGAAGTCCACGGATAAATATAAACCAGTGTGGACAAGGTCTAAAACTAGTGGGTAGGATTGTTTGTAAAACATTCATAGAAAGGACAGTGAAGGAGGTTACTAGATCTGTCTAAAAGATATATTCAAGTACAAAGGCAGAGAAAAGAAATACAAAGTGGAAGTGGAATTATACTGAGAAATATGAAGGCAAAATCGGAAAGCCCAGAGTACCAAATAAGATGCAACTAACAGAAAATAGCAAGCATATAGTTTTCTCAGCAAAACTTCTCTCGGTCAGGGCCACTTCTATCTCTTCGGAAAAAGCAGCCGAAGCCATAAGGACCTACAGCGAGAATATTTTGAAACAGAGGGAGGGGGAGAGCCTGAGACATTGGGAGGGAGGATACTTAAATAGGAAGAGAGTCAGGCTTTGCTCTTGTGGGAGCTCGTGCATGCCCATGGTACAAAAAGCATTTCTAGAATAGTATGACATAAAAAATTGAAAAGCTTATGAGAATTTAATGGCTTCATTTTTCTAATGCACGCTACTCATAAAACTTGCAACTAATGTCCTCCTGCACCTTGGGAGATATAATGTAATGCAGCAAAAAATTCTTGGTAATGCCACTTGGAGCTAAGCTTTCATTTACCGCACAAATGTGATCAGTGGCAACAGTGGCTTGGGAGTGAGCTGCAGTAACACTGCTCTAGAGGAAATGTGGACTCAGTGCAGCTGTGGTCCCATTTACCATCAACCTGTCAGCAGTCCTAAGCTCTCCATTAGCTCGTTACCGTTCAGCAGTATGTGAGTCAAGTGTAGTAACGCTAATTTGGGTTTATTTGTTGTCCCAATACCTGGGAAAATTCGGAGGAATGAAAGGGCGGGGTCGCAACAAAACAAGCAGTTTGGAGGTTTTGCAGAGCCTGTTGTGCACAGAAAAGAATTGATGGTTTCAGAGTTTCATGTCTCCTGGTTTTGGGGTGGGTTGATGTTCCCCACTCAGAGCTGTCACAGCACAGTTTTAAATTATAAATTTTGTCAGGTTTTTGAACTAAGACTGTTTAAACAACTTCCTCTAACTGAGGGGAGGGTAACATTTTGGAAGACGTGACACGGACGAGCCCTGTTTGTCACCATTATTGTTTCCTGCATGAAGCCACATTTCCTTTAGCATTTGGTCTAGAAGTATAATCTCAATCCTTGTAACTATTATACAGTGAATAGTGTATTCTTTCAATATTCTTCAGTTCTGCTAGTGTCACATAAAAGGATTCGACAGTACTTCCCATTCTCTGTCCTCTTATTCCTCACGCTGCCCAGGAGAACTTCATGTTTCCCTGAATAATAATTCATAGAGCTCAGGAGCCCTTAAGGTTATCTGCTTCTTTTCCTTCTCTGGCTTCCAGTATGCGTTTTAGGTGTTTCAAAAGTTTGTATTATATCCTGTGTTTAGTAAATTTTATCATTTTATAAATTAAAAAGGGAAATTATAGTCCAAAATCCAGAAGACCTGTTGAGTATGGGTTTCAAGAATAGAATCAAACAATCTCAAAGAATTCCAAGTTCAGGTTGAAAATACAAAGAATAGATTATAAAAGTAATGCATAAAATATAAAGTCTAGAAATGCACTGGTAAAACAATCTATACTCTTAGCTGAGTAACAGCAACCCCAGGAAAAGTAGATTGAGGCAGTCTGACCATGCTTCGCAAAGGCATTTGTCTCAGTAAGACAACGGAGCCATCTGTACCAAATCGGTTCTTCTAATCGGTGACCACACAAACGCAGCAATTCTGACTGCAGCCAATGTAACGGCACAAGATTCATTATTCAGAGTGTGCTGAAAGTAAAAGTCACGCTTCATTATGGTTCCAGGTGCCACATTTATCTTCTTGCTTTTCAGAATGGGATAATGCCATGCTTCCTGAACAGCTGTTAGGAGGCAGCAGTGTTACAGGCTGTGCTGTATTTCTTATCATAGGAACAGCTTTATCGAGAGGTTAGGAATCAGAAATGAAATATCAAACGGATTCTGCTTTGATCCAAACGCACGTGCTAAGTCGCGTGATGTGTATGACGGATAGCTAGCTTGGTTATTCAGAGTCCCAGCATCCCCATTCCAACAAGCTTCAGCAGTAGCTCTGTTATAAACCTTGCTGTTGGGTTGGATGCTCAGAAATCAGTGCATTTGTTTTAGTGGATTGTTGCACAAACTCTGGTCTGAGTGACTTGCAGAATGGTACATGGGAAGCTTGTAGCAGAGCTGAACTCAAAAGAGTCGAGCTTCAGGTCCTGGTCTGCTATTTGTATTCTCATGCTTTTAAGCACAAGACCGTTATTTCTCTACAACCAAATTCAGGAAAATGAATTAATTAGGAATTGAATTCTTCTCTCTGACAAGACACTGAACTGAGGCAGGAGGTTTGGGGGTTTTTTGCGCAGATTGTATTAGTGTTGTAAACTCAACTTGTGCATCCTCGATGCATTAAATTCATTGCTTTCCCTGTATTGAATCACGTTTTAAAGCGACTGATGGCTGATGATCAAGGCAAAAGACTGCTGAGGTCTGTTGTGCTCTTTATATTCTCAGGTTTTAAAAGTGTACCTTTCAGATTAAAAAAAGTCTACTGTGACAAATGTTTACTTCTGATCCCAAAACTCTTAAATAAAAGTTCTAATTGCAAAGATGACTGAACTCCGTTACTCATGGAAATTAGCAATCACGAATACTTACACTGAGACATAACAAGGAAGTAAATGCTGTAGCAGAGAGCTCTAGGTGATTCCAGTGGCTTCTTTGGAATTAACAATAGTAGTTTACACAGTGATTACATATTTTCATCCCAGCTTTTTGAAGTTGATATCCAAGAGTTTCTTCCACCATAAAACAAAGTCTAATGATAAATAAAATGCTGATGTAAACGTCTCATGAAGTTCGCCAGATTAGCTATGTGGGTGCAAGTCTGAGGTACCTGGGTATGATCTATCCTGATTCCTGCAGATGCAGAGGATTTCACCTAAAAACTCCCTTCACAGCCAACTGTAGCTTGCGAGTTCTACCTTTGAAGTGGGAGCAGCAGTAAGTTCAGCCTACATGAAGGATGTAGGAAGGCTGTGAATTTCCTGGGGGTTAGTTGCTTCGTATGACCTTCTGGTATGGGCAAGCCTTGGGAATTCAAACAGCGTGCAAAGCCTCTGCTCTGGTATTTGAAAAGCAAGGAAAAGTTTTATAAATATGTAGTAACAGTACCTACTTCATCACAGCAGAAGGAAGATTCCTGGTGCTTCAAAGAGAGGTCTCGGGTTTTTTGTCCCGAAATCCTAAGGACAATTTAAAGGCTGATTTTTACATTGGGTTTCATCCTTCTACATCTTTCATGTTACTTAATCACTTCTGTTAGTGTAGTGCAAAGTGAATAAATGAAAACTATTACAGGGGTCTCTTAACTGCCACTTTTGTGCACCCTCCCTTAAACTGATTGCTTTTCCACTTTGCATCTTTCGTAATTTGTATTTCCCTTGTCTGCAAAATGAGGTTACTACTATTTACCATAGTCAGAGTTTGCATTTATGCTCTCTCAAGCAGTTTTCACTCAGAGATGAGTATCTTTGTCCTGCCACTTAACTGTACAGATGGGGATGCTGACACTGAAGGAATTCTGCAGCTGTGATAATTACCTACGACGTTCTTACTTGCGAAATGCAAAATATTGGTGGCACCTGATCAGAATAGGAGGGCCAGCTTGTGCCACAAGCCTAATTTTAGCTCAACAGGCAACAATAGTGTGAAAATGTGTGCATTTAGGTGTATCTATTATGTATATGCATGTATGTATAGCAAATGTTGTGTAAGAGAAAGCAAAAAGCTTTTTGTTCAGTAAAGCACAAACTGCTTTTGTGACATTGTAGATGTCTGTTCTTCACAAGATCAACCACTATCCAAACACTGTGTTGATTGGATTAAAGAAAAAAAAAAAAGATGTTTATTCTCAGTTTTCATGTAGGCTCTTAAATCCTGAGGATGAATTTTTGAAAACGGGAGCACCCAGCAGCAATTTGTCCTTATTGTGGGCAGCAAGAGGAATCTTGGGTGCCTTTGAAAATCCTGTTGTTTTGTGGCTGTTGAGCAATTTTATGGATCTGCCTTTGAACAGACAAGTGAACTGAGCTAAACAGGCTGTCTGGCCTCTGTATTTATTCACGATACTTATTATACTGCGGTACTCTCCATCACTCTGAAGGCTAATGGCAAAGCGTTGGTGTATGTGATGGCAGAGTCATTTTCAGACATTTTTTGTGAAGGCTTCTTAAGTCTCAAGGCTGAAGATCTGGCAAAACTGGATAGGCTGTGCTTTTCATTCAGCTTTGTGATATGCACTAGCCCTACTCCCTGCCAACTCAGCTCCCCCTTACGCGCCTCTGTGATAATGCTGAGAGTCTTTTCCCATGTTGCTCATCTCCTTTCCTGGCATGCTCTGCCTCCGTAATTAGATCTCAGTCGTTTATTTGTGACATCCCAGTTTGATGCCATAGAACTGGAGAAAGTGCTAGCTAGTGAGAAAGGAGGAGGATTAGCGAAGAGCTCACTTAGCGAGGCACTAAGTGGATGGTGTTACCAGGAATCCGTTAACACAATGAACTGATTAGTTTAAACAGTGTAAATATCACAAGGCACTTAATTTCCAACTGCTGTTTCGTGTGGCCTTGATTTAGTCACACAATGCTGTCTTCACGCGGGCCGCGTGGTACTTAACTTGTAGTTGTGGCTTTCCTATTGTTAATAATTACAATAAGTATCTTGGAAAATAGAAAAATGTTGATATTAATTCACAGCTTCTGGGCTTTTTTGCTTAGTGATGTTCTGCAAAGCTTAATTTCCTTATGAACGATGTGATCTTTACATCTTTCAAGTTTTATCTTTGGTGCCTACAAATGCAGCCAGGTTTAAAAGATTCTCCTACAATGGATCGTTGCACTCGTCTGGTCTGCAGCATTGCTTCAGAAGCGATGAAAGTAATGCAGTCGGTGTAGGTGGCAAACTGTGAAAGCAGAACAGGGACCCCAAGGTTGCGATGAAGCTGTGATGGAGCTGTCCCTGCAGCTTCTGCATGTGCTGCATGTCATGCAGAAATTGAAGCTTGTTGTTTGATGAAGAACAGCATGTGGCTGGGACACTGAACTGGAATTCTGGAGCTGTGGAGTGAATTCCCACCTTAAGGCGGGTTTCTGTGTGACAGTAGTCAAGGCTTTTTAGTCTCTGTGCCTTGTTTTTCCAACTGTCTAATGAGGGTGGCTCTTCTCTAGCACATATTTGTTTATTTAGTCTATTTGTGATGCATTTTTCTCTCTGGAAATGCCTTATTAATTGTGAATCCAGTGCCTATGGCACTAACACAGTACTTAGTTCTTAGGTGATTACAAAATTTATCAAAGCAGTAAATTAGAATTCATCCAATCAGACCTCATTATTAGTTTGTTTCTTTTTCTGGAAGATAGAATTTAACTGCCATTAAAGTCATATAGTTACTCTATACTTAGTTTACAAAATTCTTTCCTTTAGTGTCTTTCGATGCATAAAGGACAAAGGCACTAGTATATGTAATTTACAGATAGTTTTTGTGAGCTAGTGAGGAGAAAGGGTCTGCCTGGATCATCTCACGGGTTAGTAGTGCAACAGGAAGTAAAATTCACTTCTTGGAATACACACAGCTCTTATCCAGAGAAAATGCACTTTTTGAAAACCTGTGAGTATATGTTGGAGTAAGTTACTGGTTCCGTCTGAATCTGAAAGTGGTGTAGCAAGTGTTACTAGATGGGTGAAAAATGCATCTCAGTCAAATTATTTTCTCTGGTTCAGAGAGCTGGCCTGAACTAGTCCATGGACTAAAGGAGAATCAAGGGGTTGGAGTGGCCTCTGTGCTTCTCTGGCAGCAGTGAAGACCACCACCCTGCAAGTTAATGTCAGCATTAGCACTGGAGTAGACCCAGCTGCGGTTTGCTCTCACCCTGACTCTAGATTTTAATGAAACAGGGGTCAAGACCTGCACAGATCTTAGGCTGCTGTGTGCAGAAAAACATGGTCATCTGTACGTGAAAGAGGCAAAAGGAGGGTGACGAGGCAGGTGAAGCTCAAGGAAATAAAGATGAATACAAAATGCATGGGGCTGGCTCCAGTTAACATATGGTTCTAGTAATAAATCAGCATCTTAAACTTGACAGATGGATTCATATGGAAATTCAATGTATTTTCTGTATGGGGGTTTGCATCCCCACCACTCCCCCCCCC
>NW_010421389.1:20868-50866 GCF_000710305.1 Buceros rhinoceros silvestris
ACTTGTTTTTTCCTTCGTGGGTGTTTGTACCCCCCCTCTGCCCCCCCCCCCGCCCTTAAGAGTTTAGTATCAATTCTTGTAATTAATTTTATATCTCAAAGAAATGAGTGCTCTCCACATAAGGCATGTTCCTTGTGTTGTGAGTCAGTGGTTGGGTCTATTTTTGTTTGCCTTTAAAAAGATGCCTGATGTATCTCTGAAAAAGCAAAAAAAGAGATCTAGCTTTTTCTTTCGATAGCTTGAAAGGATAATAATTAGCAGCATGTTCCTTGCCAATGATGGCGTACTCCCTAATATACTATTCCTTCTGAGGTCACCGTGGTGTAGTAAATAAAGCCTGATAGGGCAACAGTGTTTTGCCTGGCTTGTTCTGAGACACAGGAGTACTCCAGCTAGATGCTGATGCTTCTGAGTATGGTGGCTTTCAGAGATGGGAGCTTTTCATCTAGGCCTACCTCGTGGCTTTTGTTGCCTTTTAAAAAGGCTCAAACTACATGGAATGTTGTACTATAATGCTGGCTTTCAGGCTGTTTACATTTCTTTTATTTTTAAAATATTATAAAGTGCATTGCTTTTTTCATTGTGTGTCATGACATGTGAGGCTGGTTTTTGAAACTAGTGTCTTTTAATGAGTAGTAATGGTGGTTCTGTGTATGGAATGAGTGAATACCATTCGGTTCTCTGGAAGTGCTCAGGCTGCCATACTGCGCTTCAGTCCAGACTACAGTATTTGCTAATGATGAGTTAGTCTAAGCCCTGGCAGCTAATGCTGTTCAAGGAATCCAGGATGTATCTGTGGCCAGCTGTGGCTCTCGTCTGGTGACACATCTCTGGCTATAAAAGCAGAACTAATGTACCAGGTTGAGAATTCACCTGCATCTGGGTGGTAGAGTTGCTGTGCTCCAGCACAGGAGGCTTTGAAGCACTCTGAGGTTTGCTGTCAGTGATGCTTCTTGGCAAATGAGCCGCACTGCACTGGCACCAGCTCACAGACCTGTCTGACTGGAGTGAGTGAAAATCTGGGCGTTCTCTTGTCAGAGTATGAAATCCTACTCCTCAGGCATATGAGTAAAGTGAGTTTGGGCGACCTTTTAAAGTGATTCTTTTCAGAGTGTTCTTTGTATCTTTCATGTATATATATGCAGCAGTGTCATGCAAATAAATTAATTTTTAAGACCTTTCTGATGCTCAAAGGATTTTTTGTAATTCCATGATGGGTTTTCCACATTTGTATTTTTGGGAAAACCACTGTCTGCTCCCTTCATGTTTCATGAGTGGTGACTGGGTTTATACTGCTACGGAGTGTAGTGGGAGAAAAAAGATCTCCTTAGCAGCCTTGAGTCAAGATGTGGCTCTGCTATAAAGTCTGCTATAAGCTGCCTTAGGCAAAAGCAACACGATGCATCTGTCCCACTGCCAAAATGATCTACGTGATGTTGAATACAGAGACAGTGTTTAGATCTGTCCTGTTAAAGCCTCTGAAGTTGTGAATCTCTGTTCTTAGTTACAGTGGTGCTTGGGCAGCAGTGGGTGAGGGCATGGAGTGAGGCAGATAAAGGAACAAATGTAAAATATAGCAAATTTCCAGACTTCTAATATTTCTAATGAATGCATCACCATTTCTTTGTGCTGACCGCCTGCTGTTTTCACTCCCCTTCCTCTGCATGCTCGGTATTTTATTTCACATCTGTCGCTTTCTCCTGGGCTGTAATGATGGGACAGAGGTTCTGCCTCCTAAGTCTTCATCTTCTCAGAGCTTGTTATCGAAGCAGCCTCATTGCTCCATTCCTCCCTAGCAATATGTGTTCATGTTTGTTTCTCATCTCCCCGTCCCCCATTCCATCTGTCCTGTGTATCGATATATACGTACAGTAAAGTGCTATCTCTGATGATATGAAATAGTCAGTATTAATCCATACATATGCATGTATATGTACATATAATATATATATATATAAATTGTATTCCTAGTACCTCTCACTGTACAAGATTCTTTGTATGGTCTTTTTAGGGTGTGAAATAACACATTCTTCATTGTAACTGGCCTTTCAAACTCTGTAAGAAAAGTGTTTTAACAAAAAAGCCCAACATTTCCTTCATGAAATTCTGTTAGGATCAGCTGTGCTTTGAACCGTTAAAAACTGTCATTTCTGCTGAAAGTTTTCCTCAGGAGATATTTTGAGTATGTTAAAATAGTATCTAGAGAGAAAAAGTAGCAAGAATAGCATCTGCTATACTCGGAGGTCTGGGAATGTGGATTTGAGTCCATCCGCTGCAGGTCATTGCCTTCCTCTCCCGACGTGCGGGCTGCCATGTGAAAAGTTCATGGTACAGACTGCAGCTGGAGGAGGGGAAGAAGCAAATGTTAATGGTTTAGTGTTTTGTTTTAGCAGAACCAGCCTTGGAAATTTGTACCAAAATCCCCCCAAGAAGGCTTTGCGATCTTTCCCTCGCCTCTCCTCAAGTTAGGAAATACCAGTGCATTCGCTGTGTGTGCAGCTCAGTTCTTGTCACCTCTGCAAATGTGTTATGATGTAGCCTTTGGATTTCAACAGCCTTAGCAACAAACTATTTTTTCCCTAAAATAGAATTTTCACTTTTACTAACATATGCCTGGTACATGGAGCAGACTCAGCACGCTGAGTTCATCCGCATTGCTGGATATTAAAAACAAACAAACACTTGCTGCTCAAACTCAGAGCTCTCTCAAGACATGATAATGGATTTATTATATGTGAAAACTGCCGCGGGGCAGTGGTTTGCTATTTGTTCTCCATGCCCTTACTGGAAAGGGCAAGAAGTGCTGACCTTAGAAAGGCAGCAAGAAAAATTCAGATTCGGCTTGTAGCAAAACTTTCCAAAGGCAAAGACGGTAAAGGGTCGAGATGGTTTGTGTGCAGTGACCGTACATTTTTGGAATTCTTTTTCCGATTAGATAAATGTGGGTCAGGGACCAAGTATTGATTCATATCTTGAATGTTGCCCTTTCCAATGCCACAAATCAAAGCTCTGTGTGCAGAAGAGCTCAGCTGGAGATGAGCGATGTTGAAGTGAGCTGGCGTGAAACCAGCCCTGCTTGTTCCTGGTACATCCAAATCTTTGGAGGAAAGATTGGAGTTACACTAAGGCACAGTGCAGGAACTTCAAGCCCAGCACCGCTCCAGAGCTTTGTCTAAGCCTGCGTCTGCCAACGTGTTTGCATGCAAATGGCATGAGATGCAAATGGCAGGAGAGTCTGTCTTGGACCTGTGCTTGATTGATAGACTCTTTACATCTTTGAGAGTTCCTCTGGCTGCTGTAAATCTGTGTTTTCCAAATTCTGAAAGTTTGATTGCAAACATTCTTTTCAATACAATGTTTTTTCAACATGTGTTGCCACATAGCTGGCAAGGGTTGATATTCTCTGGTATTTGCACAGTATTCTCCTTCACAGACAGTTCTGCTAACTTCAGATCATGCTGTTGAGTGCAGTTGTGAAGCAGCAGGTTTTGCCCAACAGCGATAAAGGATGTAAACTGACCATAATCCCAATAATGAGGTGTGCTTTTAAAAAATAACCAGCAACCCTGATTAGTTTAACCTTTGCTTGCTTATTTTGGAATTTATTTCGTGGTGTTTTTCCTTTTTTGTTATCAACAATGAGGAAGATGCTTTCTATTAAAAAATATTTATCTGTCTTATTTATTAAGATAGAGAGGGTATAATGAGGCAGCAAATGTGAAGTTTTACCCCAGTTTCAGTTTTTGAACAAGCTTTTATTTGAGTTTCTAGCTGCAGGTGTAAACCAGCCAGCAATTCCCACAGTGTAGCTGTATTAAGGAAGGCTCACAGTCTTTCCCTGTGAGTCTGCCTTCTTGTGGGGATGCTCTAGAGCCACCACAGTGAGTGTGTATGAATGGAGTGAAGGTTTGCTGGAAGATTGACCCTGGAAGTAGAAAAACGTTCATATATGTATTTGTTTGCTAGCGTGCTTTAGTACTCAGGCACTTACCTGAAAAACAGTAGCAGGTAAACTAAGAGTTGTGCAGAAAGAGATGAAAGATATTGTTATCTGTTTTAACAGAAAATCATACAATAGGAAGAAGTATAGGAGAAAAGTAGTGAAAACAGAATTTTGTCAAATGCTTGTTGATATTTTAATCTAAGCCCAGCTCTGAGAGTGATGTGGTTACCGAAGAACTTGTGGCTTCTTGAAAACCTGTCAGTCTGGAGGCTGAAAGTCCAGAAGGAAATAGAAAGAATGGCAAATGTTGATTTTATAACGTGATATTATTTTTAAGCTTGTTCTCATCACATTTTAGGGAGCCTGCCCTATTGTATTTTGAGTCTGTGAATATACTGAGTATTTTGACTATGTTATAAAAGTGAATGTCCTTAAAAGCAAAGAATTTTGAAATAGAAAGTGTTGGGTTTAAGTCAGAAGATACATTACTGACGAAGTGTGTCGTGTATTTCTAGTAAGCTATTCAGTGCAGGGAGTCCATTTCAGCAAGGACTACATATCTCTGGGATGTAAAGAAAGGGATACTCAAAATATTGTTGTGGGTGGAGACACCAAAAGTGTTCCTTCAGTTCTTAAAGGAGGCTGGGGCCCCTCTTAGCACACAGATTCATGGTTAATCAGGAGTTTGGGGGTTAGGCCATTCATCACAGGTTTCAAAATGACTTTCTCTCTTTGCCCACCTCTCATGTACGCAGCTGCTCGGTAGAGCCTTGGCATGGTAAGTGCATGCGTACTTCCCTGTTGCAGCCTGTGACGTTGTGCTATACACTGTGGGCAGGAGGATTCCCAGATCAAGACCTTTAGCGAACAGCAGCTAAACCCTTTGTGCTTTGAACTCGGAGGGCTGACCTGACTGAACCCGCGAGCTGGGGGAAGGCTTGTTCACCTGCTGAAAAGGGTCTGCTGGGTTGTGGTGTTTCCCACCCCACTTCTCTGATCGGTTCTCTCTTGCAGGCAGGAATGGTATCTCCTGAAAATCCTGAGCAGTTGATCATTGCCCTGGAACCGGAGGCTGCTTCCATCTACTGCCGAAAGCTCCGCCTGCACCAGATGATAGACCTGAGTAGCAGGGCACCCGTCAATGGTTATAGCCCAAGTGACACTATTGGAACCGGATTTACACAGGGTACTCCTTCTATTAACTCACTTCTTTAGAATCTTACACCTAAATTTGCTTTGTGGGTGAGGGCTGTTTTCTTACCTTCTCCCATTGTCTTGCTCTCTTAAAATGTTTCAGGCCAGCATCAGTTTACTTTTATAAACTGTTTTGCTCTGTAATTAGACTGGGTTAGGCATTGGTCCAGCAGACGTGTTTGCACACTCTTGGATTTTAGCATGCAGGTAACTTCATTGCCTTGCCTTTATCGGGATGTCATGGGAGTCTTTTAGTATTTTCACAACAGTATTTTTCTGCCTTAATTGAAATCAATACTTTGTGTTGGATCACTTTTTAATTTAATTTGTTGGAAACAATTATGGGTTTGATTAGCTGCATTATCGAAGCAGTGTTAAATAACTGTATCTGCAATGGGACTTTTAGCCTGTGGTGTTCCAGAGTTTTGACCTTGGTATCCTACCCGAGACTGGAGGAAAATAGGAGTGAAAACAAAAGGAAAACGGAGCAGCAATGGGATGCGATTGCTGCATAATGCAGGTTTCCCATCTGTGTGAACTGTAACAGTTGCACTGAATCCAGTGGTAGTTTCCAATCTATCCCAGAAGCAGTTTTGCAGGAGAATTCGTATATTATCACATTTTCTAGGTCAAAACAGTACAGGCAAATGGGAGATTAAGCTAGTAAAGCTATTCCTGTATTTACCAGAGGGCATTTTTTTTAGTAGGCGGAGTCACTTCAATGTTCTCTCAAATCCATGCCTCCCCTAGCCAGCACTTGTCAGATGTGTTCAGTGTTATGGAGGTCCACACAGAGCACAGGACACAATCCCTTCACAGGACACAGTCCTTCAGGAGCCCCTTGCCTTCTGTCCCCCTTATTCGTGACCTGAACCATTTCCAGTTCCATGTGATTTTACGTGAACTCACTTTCAGGCTACACAGGGATCTGCCTCTGGGAAAATAATAAAAGAGTTTCTCTGATTAAAGCTTTGAAGCTGGGCAGAATCTGGCTGGTCGTGGAATTCTGCTAAAGGCTTTTTCTTGGATGGGGGTTACCATTCTCCTTCTTGACTTTGTGCAGTAAAAGCTATTGGGGATGAGAAAGGTTTCATGACAAAATTAATGAAAACAAAGTTTGGAGTGAATTAATTTGAGGTTAGAATTAAAATTTCATAAAGGCATGGCAGGGCCTCAAGACAAGCTGAGAACAGATTAAGGATAAAAACCCTTTAAATATAAACAGAGAGAAGCATTCCAAGGACCGTATTATTGCTGTGAAGTCAAAACAAAAATTTTACTGTTCGTAGTAGCTGGGATAACCTTACTTCGGTTGCAGCTAAAGACTGGCTCTTGTGTTCACTTCCAGCCCACAGCGACTGAAAGGACTCCCACTGACCTCTGCGGGATCAGGGGCAGGCCCTTGCTTGGACCTAGTTCTAGTTTGGTCATTGAAGGCTTCGTCATTTAAACTCGCAGTGCTGAGTGCTAAGTCACTGCAGGGAGGGTGGTGCAGCTTGTCTGCATCGTAGGGTCTGGTGCAAGTGGAGCCACTGGTCTTTTTCTGGAGCTGGGCATGATAGGAATGAGAAGCAAAATGCATTCAGCAATTTACATACCTTTTCAGAAGGAATTACATTTTCATGCATGACAGGATGCTTCCCTTCTCCTGTAGTGTTTTACAGAACTGCCTTTGAAGGTGAGTGAAGGTTACACAGGGAATGATTTTTTTTTTTTTGATCATGCAGTTGTAGAGGTTGGTTTGGGAGCGTATTAGCAAAGGCTCTCACTGCTCTGCTTTCTCTTGACAGACTGTTCTGCATCTTTTAAATGTCTAAGTAGCAATGAAGTCTTGTAAGTTAACTGATTGTTAAAATACTATTGCTAGATTGTCCGAAGTTTTTAATTCTTGTGTATTTAAACTATTATGAGGGTCAGACTTGGTGATGTCTGTGGCCTTAAGGAGTTATAAATCTGAGAAGCAGTGCTTTTGACTGCCTGTTTTGAGGCAGACTGACATCCTCAAAGGCTGGGACATATCTTTGGCTGAGCACCCAAAATAAGCAGTGGTTTTGGGAGTAGTGTTCCCCCAGCCCTGGGCGTGGGTCAGCCAACAACTGGCTGCCAGCCCGACTGGTGCCAGGCAGAGCTTTGTAAACCAGAATATGTTTACAAAAATAAATCAGACCTGTTTATAGCTTTCATATTAGGTTATTGGTTTTACTACAGCCGGTATCAAGGAAGATCAGTGTGGCCAAAAAAATATTTCCATCCATCTTTCTAGGAACAATGTTATAATGTTCCTAATTTTAATGTAATAATTTGTGTTTGTTTTATTTTTTAAGAAGTGATGCATACAGATCTGTCAGCCTCCTTATACTTCTGCCCTGCAGCTTACAATATCAACATCTTCATTCTTTCTTACACAGTATTTTTCTTCCCTGTCAATCACTAGCTAAGGAACACGTCCGTCGTAATCGACAGAGTCGTACCTTTATGGTGGAAAATGTCATAGGAGAGATCTGGTCCGAGCTGGAGGAAGGTAGCGTCCCTTTTGGAATGAACTTTGCTCTCACTGGTTTTATATTGCAGGCGAACAGTATGTTTCCCACAAATGTGCTGTGTACTGCATTGTTCTCACAGTGATTATAAATAGGAGAAGGAAAAAAAATACAAGTTCATGTGCTGCTCTAAGACTGAACCGCAATTCTGTTTGCTTTAGCAAAACACAGATTGTTAAGGAGATGGTAGAAAAGAATCCAGGTTTTAAAATGCAACCAGAATGTTTTCCTCAGAATAGGCCTTGTAAATACGCCATGCTGTTCATTGGTAGCCCACTAGAATGGACAGCAGCAGCATGAGGAATTCCACTAATCCCCTTTTCATCTGAGCTAAATCAGTAGCTGAAATTTTTTATCAATCATTGCATAATAATTACTAATAAAGATCAAATCTTCAGCATAGATGTTCATGACTGTCTGTGAGAGATTATCTCTCTTGGTGATAATGCCCCTGAGCTTTCCTTGAAATACGCTGTTGTAACGCTGACGTAAATACCATGTTCCTTTGGCAAACCAGGTGACCGTTACATCGTTGTTGACAGCGGAGGAGGCACAGTGGATATGACTGTCCATCAGATCAGGCTCCCTGAAGGACATCTGAAGGAGCTGTACAAGGCAACAGGTAATGTCGCTTCCACTGACTGCTTTGTTGATGTAATATTTTGGCTTGTCAGTGGAGGAAGTGTATGCCTTTGTTATTCGCTGCATTTCACTAACAGTTCTTCCTGAAATAAGACCAGCATGCAAAATGAGGATAATGTAGCTGCTCTCTCATTCACTCTCATTCAGGCCATGACCTCCTGCCGTGGTCCTGGTCTGACTTCTGCTAGTAGAGCTGTCATCTTCCTGTACTTTGGGAGGTCAACTGTGTATTCCTGCTCTGTCCAGTATTCAGAGATGCACTGTGGAGTATTAATAGCTGAGTGTCACCACAAGATCCTTGTAAAGTGACTGTTGGCAGAACAGAGGTTTCCCTAGATTTAAGTCTAGGAATCTTATATATACCAGTGACTTCACAGGCAGTGTAAGAAGGAGGGTCTACCATCCCCTGGGAAAAATCATAGAATCATCTGGTTGGAAGAGACCTTTAAGATCATTGAGTCCAACCGTTCACACTGCACTGCCAGAGTGCCATGTCCCTCAGCACCAGATCCACACGGGTTTTAAACACCTCTAGGGATGGGGACTCCACCACCTCCCTGGGCAGCCTGTTCCAGTGCTTCACAACCCTCTCTGTAAAGAATTTTTTCCTGACATCTAACCTAAATTTCCCCTGGTGCAACTTGAGGCCATTCCCTCTTGATCTGTCGTTCTTAACATGGGAGAAGACACCCACCCCCACCCCCAACTTCCTTTCAGGGAGTTGTAGAGAGTGATAAGGTCCCCCCTGAGCCTCTCTTCTCCAGACTAAACATGCCCAGTTTCCTCAGCCACTCCTGATAGGACAAGTTCTCCAAACCCTTCATCAGCAATGATTGCAAAGATACAGTTCCTTGAGCAGTATTCCCTTCCTGAACTCCAGATTCCCTTTGACTTTGTCCTGTGGCTAAGCTGTTAAGCACAGGAGTCAGCCTATTATTTGTTGCTGTGTCTCTGTACCACATTAGTCTCCATCTGTACGGCTCATCACTGAGCCTTCTCAGTCTTGGTGGCTCTAAGTCTACCTCAGGAAACTACCTAGTAAGGGCAAATGAGACAGTGCCCATCAAGTCTGTCTACTCCTAAATATGAGTCCAACCCACACCTTCTCACGTGTGGCTAAGGAGGCAGTTGCCTCTGCTTCTAATAAGAATGTTTCTGATAGTGGTACAGTGAGTTACTGAGTGTGGGTGTGATGTTATAGGAGTAAAAGTGAGGCAAAGGTAAGTTTATGTTCTGTGTTAGACTCACTGTTACATTTAGGAAAGAGCTCTTTCTGTAGACCTTCTCCCATGGCAGTCCTAGCAGTGTCGATCTGATGTGTATTTAGTCAACTTGAAATCTAATCAGCAGTTCAGAATATTAAAGTTGTGTTTTGTTTGCAATACAGGTGGGCCATATGGTTCTCTAGGTGTGGACTATGAATTTGAAAAGCTCCTGTGTAAAATATTTGGAGAAGATTTTATTGAGCAGTTTAAAATCAAGCGTCCTGCTGCCTGGGTAGATCTGATGATAGCGTTTGAGTCCCGTAAACGGGCAGCGGCTCCAGACAGGACCAATCCACTAAACATCACTCTGCCTTTCTCCTTCATTGACTATTACAAGAAGTTTCGAGGTCACAGTGTAGAACATGCGTTGAGGAAAAGCAAGTGAGTAGACGGTTGAACCCAAATGGATGCAGAATTAACTTTTGATAGCAAAGACAAATAATTAAAATATCCTAATTACATGTAGAGTGGAAGATAAAAATGTAAAAATATAATATAAGGACTAGAAAATGAGATTGCCTGAAGTGCAGCTTCCAGTATGAAAAGTTCTGATCAATCTCTTGCAAAAGTTTTTCTATATAAGACTCTTCTGGTGTTGCTTTTCTTTATTGCACTCTTCTGGTATTGCTTTTTCTGACTTTTGCTGGGCCGCCACTCTGTAACTTTGCTGAATTGGACAGTATTTTGAGTCCCTTACATGTTAATTAGGAAAGTCATTTCAAATACAGGATTTGGTGTCTACAAGTTAGTTACCTAGAACCTTAATTTTTAGAGGCCTGGGCCGTGGAACAAATCCAAGATCTTGAGTACGTATATTCACTAGATTAAAAAACACAGAAAGAAGCCACATATCACATCTCCTGCTCTTGGATCCCAAGCATTCTGCCCCAGATCCATAGGCTCTCTTGTTCATTCTCTGATATGCCGTGGATCTCCAGAGATCTGTAGTATCTCCTCACGTTCTTTTCAATAGCAGCCCATGATGTTGCTATTCAGGGTGCCTTCTTAATACTGAAAATCATGAATTAAAATCTCTGGAGGGAATTTGTCTCCCCACCTACCGAGCAATTTATCTAACTGGTGAAATACTAGAAGAAAAGCCAGCCTGCTATCACTTCAAAAGAAGAATGTTTTGCCCTTGCAGACCTCTCTGCAGTTGGCGTATGTTTTCCCCAGTGATCTGGTATTGTTAATAACTTTCCTCAAGCCATGCTGAATGTAGGATGCAGGCCGAAACTCTGCATCTCTCATCACCAAAGTTATTGATAAATGGACTTTAAGCCTAAATGACTTGGAATCCAGCTCAGACTCAGCTTCTAAATGAGGCTGATGTTCTGAAATAATTAAAAATTTCTGGAAATATCCCCCCCTAGCAAGACCATCTCCTTCTTATTAGTAGTCTTAATGGTGAATCTAAATGTTCCCTTCAAATAAAATGAAATTAATTGGATAACAGGTTACAAAGAATATAAAGGTGACATATAATGTGCATGAGAGAAAAGGAGATTGCTGAGCTGTAGGGATGTGTATCAGTGGTGGAATAACATAATGCCTGTATTCACTTAACAAATGCTGTGCCTCATTAAAAATGCTGTCCTTCCTTCTGCCTCCCGAGGCTTCCCATAGCTGCTCATTTTCCTCGTGCATTTCCAGTGGCTTTGGCCTGCTGCTGCTATAATCTAATCGTTGCCCTTCTGGGGGTGAATCAGGGCTGTTTCAGATGAGCGAGCACTGGATTGACTGCCAGCTGTTTCAGGAAGCAGCTGAGCATTGGTAATGCTACAGAAGGCAATCAGGCAAAGAAAACAACAGTTAGACAAGCAAAAATAACAATTTTCCTTTGAATTGTACATTGCTGCAGGTGGCCTGGGGCTGGGGTGAGGTGAGCCGCTTTCTTCCAAGCCAAATGCGTGTGGATTCTGTAAACTCATTCATTTATTTATTTAGCGCATCTTGTGCTTGGCTGTTTCTTACAGCTCACAATGATGTTTTAATGTCCTTTCTAACTGTTCTTTTCCAGTGTGGACTTTGTGAAATGGTCCTCCCAGGGAATGCTGAGGATGAGCCCGGATGCAATGAATGCTCTTTTCAAACCTACCATTGACCAGATCATCCAGCACCTTAGTATGTATCTCCATGTATTCCCACTTTCTGCTGACCTTACAGGTTTCAAACCAGTAACTGGAATTAAGTCAAACTGCTCCTCTAGTACCCACCAAATGTCACCAAGGAATTTAGTTCTGAAACTTGCAGTTCTCTACAAAGTAGTTAGGAAAATAATAAAAGTAAGGGACATCACTTTGTAACACATATTTTTATCTGGTTGTAGTACTGGTTACTGGGTCTAATTCAGTCCTGTTACTGCCTGAGCTTCAGTTGTTCTGTACTTCAGGGCTGCAAGCATTCGGAAGGCTGAAAGGCACTGACTAACCCAGATCCTGCTTTTTTTCCTGTTTCAGGCAACGACTAAATGCCAGGAATGTAACTAGTTTCTGATTATTCCTGCTATTAAGACCTCTAGTTCGTTTCTCCACAGTGGAAGGTCATACTTGTTCATGACCATCCAAATCACTGACATCTCTAAAACACAACTAGTAAATGATGCATCGTGGTAAAAGTACTTCCAGGCATGGCATAAGCAGCACTGAATTTATTTATCCAGTAAAGACAAGTGACTTAGGCTTATTGGTAACTTTATTATTTAAGGTTTTCCTGGTGGAAGATTGGATTTGTATCGAGTACAGTATAGGTACTGAGCAAAATATTGCTGTTCCACACGTTGCAAAGCACCAAATGAATCGTATTTGGAATGAAATATCCATCTTTGCTCTCCATGTGAGGAATTATTAGGTAGATTTCAGAGGTCTCAAGTTAGTAAGACAATTATTACAGAACAGCTTATGTGTGAGCAGAGAGAGAGACCTAGAATTACAACAGTTGTAACAGATAACTGAGACATGCTGCCTCAGTTTTTTGAACTAAGGGTGAGTTCATACAACTGAACTGTATGATTTTCTTGAAAGTAGGGAGTGTGGACTTAAGCTAAGAAGGAACATCTGTAAAAATGCAAGGAGGCGTTATTTCGCAGATGGTACTTATTGTGGTTAAGATGTTAGGGTCAGAAAAATAATAAGTGAATTTAAAGTGGGGTGACTTATCTGGAACGCAGTAAAAGGGTATGTGAATTGGTTAGGTTTGGGAATATCTGATACCTGAAGTGGCAAGATGATACCTGTTTCCCTACTACCCATGATGTGATTGGCAGGATTTCTTTGCAAGAAATCTGTCTCTCTTTACTGGTAGAAGCTAAACAGAATTTCTGTTTTAAATGCCACTTCAGAAATATTGTATTCTTTGAGGTAAGTTTTCATTCGCAGCGAAATGGAGTCTAGAAGAGACTACAGAGGTGGAAGTAGCACATGCTGAGAGTGGCAGTGTGGGCATAGGTGTGGGAGTTTGAGATCTTGAGCATGTGCATTAGGAGTGCACTCAGACATTAGGAGTTTCACCAGCGTTGCCTTGTCCTTGTGGGTTTTTCCCTATTGAATGGTCTCTGTTTCTGTTTAGGTGATGTGTTTGATAAGCCAGAAGTGACCAATGTCAAGTTCCTGTTCCTGGTGGGTGGCTTCGCTGAATCCCCCTTACTCCAACAAGCTGTCCAGAGCGCTTTTGGTTCGAGATGTCGAGTCATCATTCCTCAGGATGTGGGGCTCACAATCCTCAAAGGAGCTGTTCTCTTTGGTCTAGACCCTGCTGTCATCAAAGTGCGGCGCTCACCTCTCACATACGGTGTGGGCGTGCTCAATCGGTTTGTGGAAGGGAAGCATCCACCGGAGAAGCTCCTAATCAAAGATGGCACACGCTGGTGCACTGATGTCTTTGACAAATTTATCTCAGCCGACCAATCTGTAGCCCTCGGAGAAACTGTGACACGCAGTTACACACCTGCCAAACCTTCTCAGTTAGTAATAGTGATCAATATCTATAGCTCAGAACAAGATAATGTCAGCTTCATCACCGAATCCGGAGTGAAAAAGTGTGGCACCCTTCGCTTGGATCTCACGGGAACTGATGCTGCAGTGCCAAACCGGCGGGAGATCAAAACACTTATGCAGTTTGGGGACACTGAAATTAAAGCCATGGCCATTGATGTTGCCACCTCTAAAAGTGTCAAAGTTGGCATTGATTTCTTAAACTACTAAGAGTCCATTTTCCCCACCACAGCCTGTTTGTGAGACTGATCTTCCACTGTTCCACTTTTAGACTTTCATATATCACATAATCAACTTGAATTTCAGCAGGCTATATGAGAACAGCTGGTGAGGTGGGGTATGTCATGTTTGTGCCCTTCGGTGACCAAAGGCTGGCTTTCGAAAGACCCTTAAGAAGTTTTGGGAGCAAAAGTTACAGAGGTAGTAAAAGTTCCCAAGTTACTCAAGCATGCTTAAAGATCTACCTTTATTAAGTAAATACTGATTGTTGTTGGATCCTGAAGATTAGCTGAAAGATATAAAATCATAATCTCTTTGCCTTGTTCTTGTTCTTCCTCCTCTTCCTCCCAAGAAAACTCACTAACCCACCTGGTTGTTTTAGGGGGGCTGATCTGTGTGGGGTAGCTGTTTAAACAGCACCGTCCTCTGGCAATGGGAACAAATTAGTAGGCTGTAGGATTCTTGCGTTCTTTTGATCTAGCCCTGTGCTTTCAAAATCTTAAGTGCTAAAAATAAATGACTGAAAGAAATAGGAACTGAGTTTCTTAAATTCTGAGATACTACTGAAAAGAGAATCCTCAGAAATAGTTAAAATTAGATTTAGGCAATATATGGTTAAGGAGCCTAATACTGATTGCTCTGGTTTGAAAACAAGGCCTTTATTGACCAAGTTCTCACAACAAGCTGTTAGATTGAATAGCTAACATTACCCTTATTATCCATTGCAAAATTATTTACAAAGCTATTTCCCTTCTGGGTCTTCTAAACTTCTACCAGTTTACATCTGAATCACAGAATCACGGAATAGCTGAGGTTGGAGGGGACATCTGTTGACTATCTGGTCCAACCTCTCAGCAGTGTCAACTAAAGCAGGATGCTTTGTGTACTTTTGAGTATCTCCGGAGGTACTTGAATCTCCAGCTATTTGTCTGAACTGAAACACCCTCACTGCAAAAAAAAAAAAAAAAAAAAAAGCTTTTTCTTATATTTAGAAGGAATTTCTTGAATTTCAGTTTGTGCCCATTGCCTCTTGTTCCTTCACATAGAAGTCTGGTTCCATCTTCCTTATTGCCTTCTATCAGGCATTTACATGCATTCTGAGAATCTCCTGAGCCTTCTTAAGTCTAAACAGTTCTCTCGGCCTCTCCTCACGTGACAGATACTCCAATCCCTTAATCACCTTCATGACCCTTTGCTGGTCTCAGTCCAGCGTGTCCATGTCTCTCCTGTACTGAGAAGCACAGAACTGGACCCGGCTCTCCAGACGTGGTCTCACCAGGGCTGAATAAAGGGGAACAATCACTTTCCTTGACCTGCTGGCAATGCTCTTCCTAATGCAGCCCAGGAGACTATTGGCGTTCTTTGTTGCAAGGACACATTGCTGGCTCACGCTCAGCTTTGTGTCTACCAAGACCCCAAGGTCTTGCCAAGCTGCTTCCCTGTCACTTGGCCTGCAGCATATACTGGTGCACGGGGTTATTCCTCCCCAGGTTCAGGACTTTGCACTTCCCTTCACTGAACTTTCTGAGGTTCCTGTCTGCACATTTCTCCAGCCCGTCAAGGTCCCTCTGACCTATCTGCTTTATCAAGCACTTCTCTAAGTGATCATATTTCTTTGCTTGTTAATCCCTGTGTTAAGATTTGGAATTTGGACTGAGTTAGATGATGGTTGTCCGGGAAGATTTAAACAACTTGAAGAAAACATCCAGATCAAAAGTACTGTAATATATTTTGAGTAATTAACATTTCAATTAAGTAAAATATATTTCTGGGTTGAATTGAAGGTGAAGTGGAAGAAGCCAAGAGAATGAAACTACAAACAGGGTTAAATAAAGCATTCCTTACAGGGCTATGAGCACACAATTCTAATTAGGTAAAATACAACGATGGTCGTGGTAGCATCTTCTTTTCCAAGTAACAGCTTTCTGGAAATGTTTTCTTAAGCACTTTCACCTGGAAAATTTCTTCTGCAACTGGAACAGGTTGGTTTTTTGTTTGGTTTTTTTTTTTTTGTGCAATGCTACAGCTGGATAACTTCCAAAACCTACAATCTGTATTTGCCGTAAACTGACAACTTCAGATTCAAATCCAAATCCCACTCCAAATTGGCAGGCTGATGCTAACCTGCAGAATCACCCTAAAATGCTGACCCTTTCAGAGCATTTATGCAGAGCTGCCTGATTACCTGCTGGAATTCATGACATTTCAAAAATGTTAATTCTTAAACTAAACCTTCCTTTCTAGTAAGTTGAGCATGAGTGAAATCCATTACTGACACTTTTGGGAAGGGAAAGCTTTGTCAATTATCTCACTGATTTACATTCAATCCTGCACTTGAGCTTTCTGTGTTTAGCCTGGAGTTTTGCCGCAGTAAAGAGCTGCAGAACTGATCCACTGCATTTCACCACTGAGTTTTCTGTGTCTCCTGCAGAATTCCCTAGTTGAATGTGAAATCTGTTCTGCATTCAGCTTTAAAAAAAAAAAAAGGAAAAAAATAAAAAAAGGACTGTGGAGACTGCTAGTCCCAGTATCCGGCTGGATACTTTCTATAATTACAAAGTGTGCTTGCTGGCATTCAGTTTCCTGCTGCCTGCTAAATGCTTTAAAAGCAAAATACTGGGATTTTTTTGTGTGTTGCTTTCCATGGTTTACAAACAAGAGAAACTTTAAGATGAGTTATGAACAATATAATTTCATGTATATACAATATTTAAATATTGTACAGACTCTTTCTTTCTACAGTGCTATTTTCTTGTATAAAAATGCTCTTTGCCTCTGTTGGTTTCATTCAGCTGTTAATTTTAAATAACATAGTTTCTCAATCAGCTTCTGTAATTATAGGCTTTTAAAGATGGTAAGATATGAAATGTAAAAGGTTGATCTTATAATAATAGGAAAGAGATGTTGGTGTGTCAGAGAATGCAACATTCTTCCTGCAATGCAAGTCGTACCAGTTAAGCATATTACACAGATGCACTAGTATGTTGCTGGGATTTTCATTTCTTTGTTTCAGACGGTGACCGTTCTATCTCCAGCAGTTCATCATAATAATGGATGAATCCTCCTGTAAAACCAAGTTAAAAATTAGATTGTATGATCTGGATATACAGCTTCTTCACTAGGTTTTTGGGGTTTTATTAAGGATCTTCTCTAGTTTAAAAAAAAAACAAAAACAAAACTACCTTCCCAAGCCAGGCAGCACTGATGTGTTGTAGCTGCAGGTAAGATCCAGTCTCTGTCTACCAGTACTACCTACCAAAAGACAAAATTCTTAAAGAAAAGTAGGCTTCAGTGCCTGTGCATCCTATGTTAAACTTAATCGGTCCAAATCTGCACAGTTTTGTTGCCAGTGGCCTCAAGTTAACACGGAATTTGGTCTAATAAATGGCTGCAACATTCCCTCTCCTCTCTGAAGGGAAGGTGAGCTCCGAGGTCGGTTTTGTGCTGTTTCAGCCTGTCTGCAGAGAGGGCTATGGGCAGTTCCTGCAGCTCTCCCGAAGCACAGTTCCCTGCACAGTGGTGATTCCCTGCCCTTTCTTACTCACCTTTGTAAGATCCCATCTGGCTCCAGGCAGGGGTTTGTTGTTGAAATTACTCCTAACTGTAAAATGTGGTTTGCATACCTTTGCACTTCCTCGTTCCGTCTGATGAGAGCACTATCAAGCTTAACTTTGCAGAGCACTGAACTACCGGACAAACTCCCAGCTGTCTTTGTTGCCCTCTTTAAATCCAAGAATGGAAAATTAGCTTGTCCCTCTAAGGAATTAGAATTGTAAGTAGAATATTATGCTGTGGTCTGTAGTCTATAACCCAGTTAAACTTGACATTGTAAGTGGCATGTGGATGCCCATTTTGATAAAGGATGTTAGGCTGAAAAATTAATATGGAATTTATTAGGAAATGAGTCGGTATTAGAGCAGTCATTCTGATACTTCTGCAGATTCCCTGCAGTGCCTTTTTTTGGTAGGGGTTTCAGATGACATTGTGCAACTTAATGTTGAAAAGACAAGGCCTGCCATCCTTAGGGAAAGCAGAAGGTCTTAGCAGAAGTTTTGCTCTAAGCAGCAACTTGCAAGTTTGGGTCCAACGTACTTAACTGTAGGCTGAAAGTTAGCAGCTAATTGTGATGGAATGATGACTTGTGCTAGAGTAAGATAGATGTGCAGTGATGGTTAGGACAGTTGACGTTGGTATGAATATACCAACATTGATATACAGGAGTTTTAATGCATTATTATGAGAAGGCTAATTATATATTGCAGAGATTTAATCGCCAAGATAAGCTGCATATTTATGATATGAAATGGCTTAAGCGGATGAATAGTATAAAAGTTGTTGGGCATAATGTCACAGTACTCACCTGCTTGAAATAGTCTTAAACTATATTATAAAAAACAACCATTGTGGTCTTGTTCACCTCTGTGCAAGAGAAATTCAGATTTCACCGATGTTTGGAGCTGTTCACAACTTGTCTGGATTGTATCTTGAGTGTTCTTGTGTCTTCAATCATGTCAAATAAAATACCATAAAAGTAATTTTTCTTTTTGCGTGTTACTATTTTCATGAAAATGGCTATAAAAAGAAACCTGAATTATTATGGTGCAGGAAAGGCCAAGTGGTTCTACTTACATTTGGATGCTCCTTCATATGTGTAACTGAGCAGAATTGACAGCAGCCCCGTGTACTGCTTTCGATATTTATTCAACATTTTAAATCTGTGGACACCTGGAGTCTTTGCCAAGGGTGTGCAGGCCCCTGTGCAGCACACACAACTCCTCAGCAAGAGACTGTTGTGTTTGTAGTTTGCTTGTATGCTTTCTAGGGAGACACCATCTGTGCCCAAGGTAGAAGTCCACTGCTGGTGGTTACTGTGCTTCCACCAAAGCTGGTGTAGCTCTGAGCAGGGTGTCTGTTGGAGTTAAGACAGGAAGACTTAGGACAATACTAGAAGGAGAGTATGTATTTTCTGTAAGGATGCTCTGAAAGAGCCAGAAATAAACAATTGGTGTTTCAGAGGACTGTAGTCTCTTAGGCCTTGTTAAAGGCTTCTTTATTGTTAAAATTGTATTATCAGGCCAATAACCAGGTATAGTTGCATGAGAGCGTACATCTACATTGTGTGCTTCTAGGTCTAGGAATGTTTCGTAAGGTCCAGCTGCACTGAAAGAAACTTGTAGAACAGTTTGTGCAATATAATGTTTTTCTGCTAGCTGTGGCAGTCGAAAATTTGGTGGTGGTGGCGCTAGTTACAGGGACTATTCAGTGGTGTGTGTGACTTTAGTCTACGATGCTGCTCAGGTGCAAAGGTGCAGAGCCTGAAGTGAGATGCATAGCAGCCACTACACCCCAACTTCCACCTATTTCCTGCAATGAAGATGTTTTACAAGTGCTTTATGAGTATAATTATAAACACCATCCTAATCAGCTAGGTACTGTATTTAACTTGTAATGAACTTGATTTCAGCTAAACATTCAATTAATGTTACTAGTACAATGGGAAATATAATTACAGTCTTCAGGGCACATTAAGAACCAAATTTTGCTTTCTGCGTTCTAGCACATTGCTCTGGTTTCCAGGAGAGTTTCATGTATGTGCGTTCACAATTTGTTCCTTTCACTGGACTTTTCTAAATCTTAAGGTTTTCTCCCATGAGTGTGTTTGTATTTAAAGTTAGAGCCCTATCGCGTTAAGAAGGTTGTTGGTTCTACCAAGCTCACATAAAACCAACTGAAATTTGCAGATGGTGTTTTCATGTGGATAGCCATGGAATAAAACAACTTATAAAACAACCTTCATGACAGCGGTGACCGACTTCCCCAGGTTCTCTCCTTTCCGTTTCCTAAGCTACACTAACTACCACGCAGACATCTGCCTTAAGGACAATGGATTCAGGGTCCCCTTGCTCAGTGCAAGAGCTGAGCAAGCTCTTGAAAGTGTTTTTTTTTCCAAGAGATGCAGCTTGGGTAAATCGGTGAGAACTGCAGATGTTTTGTGTAACTGGGATTCTGGCCCATCTCAGTAAGTGCTGATGTTGGAAAACTTGTGCTTATTTTTTTAGGAATAATTTCTGGTTTACTAGTTCTCTTTTATCCCTTGCTGTGTTCTAATGCACAGAAACATTTTTGAGGTGGGACTGCGGTAGAGTGACAGCAAGGTATTGGGGGGTGGGGGTGGTAAAATTTTGTGCTTTTTTTCCTTCAACTTAGATCTGAAAGTGGGTATTCAAACACGGGAGGAAGTTTGCACTGCAGCCTGTGCAGTTCCGCTGATGCAAAGAGCAGTTCCCTGGTATAAAGGGACTAAGGGCATTCTGTTAACTGCCAACATTTTTCTGCAAACCAAGGAACTCTGATTCTTCCTTATTTAACATACAGTTGTGTGGGTGCTGGCCATAATGTTGAAGGAGTTTCTATTTTCTTATTTTTCAAGGGCTGTAATAGTAGGGAAAAGTTTGCTAGATGCTATATCCCAGGAGCACTGGCTTTGTGCCGAGAGCAGAAGTCACTGAACTAGGATACGGTATTTGCTACCACGTGGGAGTAAAGAATTATTTTAAAACTCGGTAGATTGCAAGGGCTAATAATGCTTCTGTCAGTGTCCGCAGGTGAGTTTACATAAACATGGAGAAATGAAAAGTACCACATAAGCTTGTTTTGGAAATACCGTGTGCTGCAGCAGAGCCAGCAAGTAAAAGGAGGACGGTACTGGATTAAGTGTAAGGAAACCAAAGGACTGGCTGAAGAACTGTGTAACCAGGGTTTGGATGTAACCAGGCACGGGAGGACAGAGGCATTGGTGTGCTCCAGCACCAACTGAAGATCAGGGAAGGTTTCAAAGTAGAAAGAAGTGGTGAGACTGACAGCTGTGCATGCCAGACTTTGCTAAACCATAGTAATCCAAGGAGGTGGAAAGGTGACTTTCCCTTTCCTAAGGACAACAAGTAGTATTTCCTTCCCTCTGAGGAATAAGCTCTGCACCTCTAGTAGGAACTTCCGTCTGCCATCAGCTGATACGAGCTGATGGACACCAGACGGAACATATCCTCTTCCTCTGTAGTACAAAGAGCAGCCTCGGTGCTGACCTGGTGCTTCCCCCGCGCAAGCAGGCTGCATACCGTACGTGTGCCATCGCCGCGATGCGCTAACACGTACCAAGGCTCCAGTTAAAGCACCGCAGTGAAACGTATTGTTTGCAGAGCTTTTACTCTTCATCTAGTGACAATCATAATGGATCTATTTTCTCAGCCTGTTTCCCTCCAGGCCTCCCTAGCTTTAGGTGACTATCAGCTCCTCAAAATGAGTGGAGTTGAAGGAAGGTGACTGTGAGCAGAGCTGAATCCAGCAGAAAAGATGCTGGTCTGCACGACATCTGCAGGCGTTCCTCTATTTAATGTGTTTTTCTACAAACAGCCTTACACCGTCCTCCCTCGGATAATTTTTTCCCCGTGTTCCTTATGTAAGCGGAGGTCCCAAATGGCAGTAGAATCTACATGGTGTTGGAAACACACAGCCTTGTCTGTGAAAAAGTCCTTAGGAAGTAGAGCATAGGCGGGCAGAATAGATACTTTGTCAGCTCAGGGCAACAAGGTCAGCATTTAAGTCTGATAGTTGTGTAAGGTGTTTGAAGAATCAGTTAACATGATGGAGGGTGTTCCAAAACACATCTAAATTAATTTTGTAGTTGTTTTGTCTTAGGTGCGAAAAACGTGAGATTGAGGATCAAAAAGTGCCGCACACCTACCAAAGATGCTGCGGAACTGAGGTGGTGTTGCCAAAATACGCTGATCACATCCCACAGAAGCATTTCTTTCTCTCCTTCAGAGTCAGGTAGTTTATAGTATTAATTGTGGGTTTAGATTTTTTTCTTCTCTGTCTCTGTGCAGACCCATCCAGTATTTTTGCTGACTGCAGCTGCAGCTCTGTCAGAGCACCACAGGAGATGCGTGTGGCTGGAAAGGACCTCAGACAGCAACTATAGCTCACCTTCCTGACCTGCTAGTTCTGTGTAAGATACTCCCAACTTTTTAAAACCTGGTTTTACGCCTTCTGATGCTGCAATGATGCTGCCCAGGCAGTTTATTTGTATTTTACTGTCCTCACCTTTCTAAAATTTTACATAATGTCAACTCTGACTCTCTGTGACTACCCTACCCTACCCCTAGAGAAGATGGGAACGTTTCATCGCGTTCCTGCTCTGACAGCTTATGACATGTCTGAAGACTAGTTTCATGCTTGTCCTGGATCTAATTCTCTAAATAAACCCCAGGTCTTTCAACCACATTTTATAGACCTGTGATCTTTTTTACGGCTCTGTTGACAGCTTTGAGGATTAGACAGTGGATCCTGGAAAGACTTTTGGAAACCGATGCCTAAGTCGTTCTGTGTTGCACAGACATGGAGGATTTGGGTTGTGCACCTCCCACTATGAAACAGAAAGCACTGGTGAAGCATCAACAAACAATGAAATGTGATGTCAGTAGTTGAGGCACTTTGTGGTGTTGGCTTTTGCAAATACTGATTAAAGACCTTGTGTGCAATCTGAAGGGTGCGTGTTTAGACCTTTAGGAGCTTGTTACGGTAGTTAACATTAGTGATGGTATGCTCCCCACCCTCCCCAACCTGACCTGTATTTCCCCTAGCCCTGCTCAAGTGGCGATCTCCAGTGGTGATCGGAATGGATGTGTCTGGTCATGAAGGCTGCATTTGGCTCAAAGTGGTGGAGGTGGAGTTGGGGGAGACAGACAACACCACAACAGCCAAGGGCTAGTTTGAACAATGCACCCACCTAACCACAGTGCTGGTCAATGTCTGACTCAAGTCAAATTTGGAAGAAACTAACACTGGTAGTTGGTATGTAAATATACCAGAAGTCAATTGTCTTACTCCATAAGCAGTGGACAGCCTGGGGCCCACTGAGCTCTCTAGCACAGCATCTGCACACCAGGACCTCCCCTTGAGCAGGGACACCTCTCCAGGTTACTCCTCAAGGCTGAGAGAGACCTTGTCGAAACAGACTCTTGGTAAGTGATTTATAATGTGCTAAACTTTGAAATCTGAACTAAGTGATATGAAGGATTGATTGTGCACGTATAATCCTTTAGACATTAACCATTGACTGAGTCCGGATCCAGCCACACCTCAACTCCCAGCTTGGAAGGAGTTTAGAACGCAAGGGGGTCCTTTCTGAACCTCATGGCTCAATGGAAGGGTGTCCCTGACGGTTTTGTCTGACCCTGTCCTCTATGAGTAAATAATCAAGGGGACCTTCCCATCGCATCTTGTTAAACCACTGTCGCATTTATTATCAAACTTCGTTAAATCGCTGATTTATATCAATAAACGTCTTACTACTTCTCTCTTATGAGTGAAGTGTGTCACTCCGTCCACGACAATATTGTATTAGCTGGGTACGGTTTTGATAAATTACACTTATGAGGTAAGCACAAATCATGATTATGAAACATGCCGAACGTTTTGCACTCATTTTGCTTTTAGAATTTCCATTGTTAAAGCATTTTCCTTGAACTCCTGTACCGTGGAAGTTCTGATAAACTACTGGTGCCTGACTGACCCGAAGTGTGTTGAGCTTTTCAGTTGCATGAAAAATACTGCAATAAAAAACTTCAAAGAGGGCGAGAAATCTCTAACTTCCTGAACGACTTGCTGGGGAAGTTCAGGCAGGATACATTGAGCTTTTAACTGTGAGTTTAAAACACAATAAAATACTCCAGCTGCAGAAAACAGGGCTCCACTCTGAGACTGAAAGCTAATTTCATCTGGTAGTCGCCCCCACTTTTGACTAGGTGTCAGCACCTCTGGTCTTAAAGTGTCCCTTACACATCCCTTGTTATTAAAATCCCTGCCCGTTCTTACGTGGCTTTTACGGGACTTACTGTGCTTTGGAGAATGAGCATCTAACTGAGGAAAACTGGAGGACAGTGTTTTAGACTCAGTCACTTACTTGGTATTTTACTCAGAACTGATGGGTGTGGAAGAATCACATGATGTCTTCGTAGATTCCCAATGCTCCATCACCTACACCTATATGTCAACGATGTGTGGAAAGCCTTACGTACCGCTACGTCCTCTCTGCGAAACCAAAGAAAGCAGAATTGCTGTAAACAGTAGAACAGCTCACTGTAGTGCCAAGTCTAAAATACGAGGTTTGTTTCATCTGCCCTGTTCTACTCCTCCACAAAGGTGAAATGAAGCATTTTCACCTTGCCTCCGTACCCGACAGCCCTCACATGAACAAAGAAGATTATGGAATTGGTATGAGTGTCTTGGTGTGCCCAGAGAACACCAGATGTGCCCTACAGCTGAGTATGGTCTACAAATGCGGTCCTGGTTGGGAGGGAAAGGACAGATGGACCTGTTTCAGGTACCAAGAAACTCTTCAAATTTAGTGAACCCTTCTGGGGACTTTTTGTGTGTTAGGTTATATTCATCTTCCCAGAGTACTATTAGCATATTCACCTACATTTAAATAATTAATTTTCTTGTTATATGCCAACTCTTAATTTTTTGTTCCTTCAAAATTATTGAAATCTGTGACAAGAGGTTGTGATACAAGGAAACGTTTGGTTTCTGGTTTGTTAATCTTTTCCATAATATCTCATTCTTCACAAGTGCTTTATTTAACGGCGCCAATTTCTGCTTTCAGGTCTTGACTTCCCTGTTAAGCATTTAAGTTTCAGAATTTTTTTTAATCTTTTAACCTTTATCCCTTTGATTTTTTTTTTTCTCAGCCTATAATTTATTATAGAGCCTCCTGTCAGAGGAGGAGGTAGACTAGGTGATTTTTACTGTATTGCAAATTATAATTATTATCGTTATTTGCATTAGTAATGGATTCATTCTTATCACTGAAAACAATTCCATTATCTGATCAGACAGTTATCTTCACTCTGTCCGTGATCATATATTTTCATTAGGCACCTCTTTCTCTGTGGGTCAAAAGGAGAATTATTTAGTGCCGTCACTTTTCTCTTCACTTTTAACATTTTCCTCAGTTAAAAAGAAGTTTTTAATCTCCTACAAGCATCTTTTGCAACAAAAATATGCCCCTTTCTGCTGCCATGTTGCCATCCCTTCAGACCCATCAAGGAATGGCACATCACTGCTATGACCTGCCCTTCAATGTCTTTTCTCTTGCAGCCACCAGGAAAGGGGTTTGTAATTCAGGCTCGCTGGGAGGAACGGAGAGGCTGACTTTCATGACGGAGCAAAGACATTTTGACTCCCTTTTTGAACTGAAGCAATGACCGGAGGATCTACAGTTGCTCTTTAATGAAGCAGAGAAACCTCCTTTCCCAAACTGTCCCTCCCCATGCTCTGTGAGAGATGTGGCTTTGGAGGTGGATGATTGCAAAGTGAGGGTGCTGAGGGAACAAACGCATCCTCTTCTCTGTTCCTCACCAAATTTACTTTGCCTCTCCAGGGATATAAAATGGTTGCATGACACTGGTTTCCAAACTGCAAGCAAAGGGGAGATGAGAAAGGTCTGAGAGATGTGGGGTCAGGCCACACGCTCTCCTGAGGGTCTGCCAGCAGCTTTGGTGAGAGCTGAGGGTGGTGGAGAACCTCTTTCATGCTTCTCTCCTGTTGATTTTTATTCCCTCATCAGATGAGAGATAGTTGATATTTGAGTAAGGAACTAATGACAGTAAGGAAAAGATTGTCAGGCTAAAACAGGAGTTTGTGTTTATTTTTAGGCAGCTCCTGTGGCAGTTTCTGTAGCCTGACTCAGCTGTTGTCAGCACAGTACTCTGTGCTCAGAGAAGGAGGGGATAGCTTCTGCTCTTCCATCAGCCCAGGCAAGACACACACATGCTCATTCTGTGTTTTGCATCCCACATAATTAAGGTGATGGCTATATTTCTCCTTCACAAAGAACCCCCTCCGAGGGAGCAATGGCTCTGTTCTCATGGGAGACCTCGCTTTCCAAAGAGGGTAATCAGCACTCCCAGAGGAATCCAAATTCTGAAGCTGCACACCCCAGACTGGGGCACCCAAGCCACCAGTATTGTTCACTGCTGTTATTTTTAACGAGAGCAAGTGAGATCTATGTTTTTCTGAAATTATATGCAAAATTATATCAATGTTAATTATTATGCAAAAAAGTGCATTGCTTTGGAGGTTTAGATCCTCTTTTTTTCCCCTTCACCTCCCTAATTGATTTGATGTGAAGCAATTATCCACTTTATGCAATTAAAGGTAAGATTTTTCATAGGATGCGTACTGCAACAATAATTATGTAGCACAAAGAGGGACTTGAATGCAACTTTTGTCTTGGGTCTCACATAATATATGTCTTCAATACGCTGGCAAGTGTAGTAGCCGCTCAATTGTTACTGTGCAATTGAATACAACGTTTAGACTAATTTAAAGAGTATTGTGCTTCTTGTTTGTGTTTGTATACAGGCATCATTTAGAAGGAAGTGGCATGTGGGCCACTATTAGTATTTTTTTCACTGAGGGCTGTGGGAGCATCCCATCGACCTTCTCCTTTCTTCCTCTGCCCCCTACTGAAGGTTTCTGTGTGGACCGACTAAGAATGCTGGTAGATTTTTCCCTTGTCTTCAGATTCGAGGGGGTTTGCAGAGGAAAACAAGGAATATCTGAAGTGATTAGATGATTTACTTGGCAAAAGATGGTATTTTCTTCAAGGAACTGTATCTTTTGTCCAAGAAACTGTTTCCAATTTTCGTAAGTAACTAGATGCTAACAAGTTTAGCCTTGTTTATTCTCAGTTAAATACAACCATACAGAGCACTTATTTCTGAAGTATGAGGTGTGGCAAAACAGCTTGTGATTTACACTCAAGCTAAGAATAAAATAGCCTTTAGGCATAACATCATAAAATTCCTGTTTGCAGCCTCTGAGGACACATCCCAGAAAGGTATGAAAATAAATATGTGTACATAACGCTGTCAGCTGTGATGTGGTAGGCGATGAAAGTTCTAATATGACAAACTAGATTAAAAAAAAATCTCAAGAGGTTCAGAAAGGAGAATTAATCAATGTCAAATTAAGATATGCTCAAATATGTCTTGCAAGATAGAACCTCATTATCCTACTGATTTATGGAGCAAAGTAATGACTACAGACAGCATTGTCTAAAGACAACAATGAGCGCTGCTATATCTCAATAATAATTAGTCACATGAAAACTTCAATTTTTTTTGTTTTTCTGAGATGATTTGTAATATAGGAGAGAAATACATTGCACATGGCAATCCAAAATGTGATGGAAATACGTGGCGCAAGTTGCTCCCATATTTAAAATTCTGATTGCAATGCTGCCCACCAACAAAATAATAGTAATTTCCGGCAGGAATTATAAAACCTAAACTACAGCACAAATCGTCGTTCACCAAATTACTCATTCCATATCCACAATTACAGCCCATTTGTTTTCTTATGCTGGTAACAAAAGACACATTTTAAGATCTGCGCTGCGCTACTCGTCCTTTAATAAGTAAAGTGAGCTTTCAAAATGCGACAAAATGATGCAGATAAAAATCAAAACATTTCTACATTTAAGGATTCAATCAAAGACTTGCCATGAATGGTGTGATATTAAAGTTTAAAAAAATAATCAATTTAGTGTGTATTTTTGAACATGATTTGTCACAAATAGCATTCCCGATAGATAAGAATGATTATATGGTAAAGAGCATAATTTATATATCTCAAGCACTATGCTTTTGTCACCGCCATCGTTAAGGAATTTGACACGTTTGCAGGAGAACAATATATGTCAACTGAAATATATACCAATTAGCCATAAACGGGACGCTGGAATGAATGATGCATGTGCACGCTATACTTACAAGTAATAACATGTGGTTTAAAGTCGCTTGCGTTTTCAAACAAGAATTCTTTTTATGTTGTCATCTTAAAAATCTAATATTTCAAAAGGTCAGGAATAAATAGCACCATTAGCATTAAAAGCTAGCTAAAGGGAAAGTAATTTGTTGTTCATTTAACATTGCATTTTATGTAACAGCTTTGTAAAGTGTTCGGGGTTGGGGGGGGGAGAGGTTTTACTCTGCTAAAACAAGATGATGGCAGCTCCAGTTCATTATTAAAAGGAGATTTTTTATTATGCTATTGTCAACTTTAACGTCTTGATTCTGTTAGGTGTTTGTTAAAATTACATGGGCTGCTGAAGTGGCTATGGCAGAGGATAATGCAGAGAACATCATGACTGTCAAAACAATTGCGTAGGCAAGAATCTGTTATACTAAGGTAAAGGAACAGAAGACAAAGGAGGAACTCTTCTGCAGTGTTAGGAAGTTAATAACCCTGTTGAGGTTTCCTCAGCGGGAGGTACTGAGATCAGGAAGCCAAATTCTAGAAGAGACAAATAGTCCAGGCAGAAGGAAGCAGATGCTGTCAAAGGGACGTGGGGTGCATGGAAACCCGACGTCAGATGCCAGCTCCCTTATCTATGGCTGCGTGTCCTCTGAGTAACCCCGTAACTGTTTACCTCCCTGGGGAGAGGAATTTGTACCCCTTGTGGGCAGTGGAGGCTGGGAAGAAAACACATAAAGCCAAGTTCTCCCTGTGCTTGTTGTACTTGCTGCTGCCATGAGGAGCTGCACAGGGACAGAAGAAATGTAGTGAGGGGAAGACACAAGTAATATCATCAGGGTGAAAAACATCTGGTTTTCCCTCTTGAGGGAAGTTGGACAAGAAATTGGCTTGGCATTTTAATACCCCGTGCATCTATGGCAGGAGAGCAAGGAGTGTCCCCTTTAGTAATTCACATGTTTATTCCCTATTACCCGCCCTAGGACAAGGTTTCAGGGACTCAGAGAACAGTGATTCTCCAGATCAGAATTTGGTTCACACTGTGCTCCTGGGGCAGTACGGTTGGGTAGTGCCTTTTAATCTGGGCAAGAAGCACAAGTGCAGTTTAGAAGGTTTTTAAACACAAAAGCAAGCCTGCACATCTCTGACTAAATCAGACATTGCCGGGGGTTATTCTCTTCAGTTGGGTTAAACCAAGGTTTAACCCCAAACCAACTTTGGGTTCCACATAAGGAACTATTCCAGCTCTGAGTATGCCCAGAGCTTGCCAACCTTCAGTGCTGATGGTTCTTTTTCACTCTTTACAGCCCTCTCTTCCCCCTGTTACCCTGAGAGCTGGCAGAGGAGCAGTACCAAGATCCAGATTATGTTACCTGCCCCCTTTCTTCCTCTTGTCTGAAATTATTTTGAAACCGAGTGAAATTAGGGGAATTATTCAACAGTCTTTGGCTCATTCTCACCTAAAGCTACTCTAAAAATTCTGTCTATGGAGCAGTATCCACACGCTTAACACCTGCCTCCCAGACCAAAAAAAAAAAAAAAATCCCAACATCCACCGCCAGCGTTATAAACGTGAGGACTGCAGACTCCGGTGGTTTATGCATGACTAGCTTTTATTGGTAGCAAGGTTTTGCACATCCATCTGTGCTGTTAGCAAGCAGTAAGAGTTTGCAGAACATCCTCCCTCACCGTCCCAGAACCACAGAAACGGAATCTGAAGAAAAGAAAAAAAAAAACAGAACAAGCAGAATTGTCAACACGTGTTGAGAGATTTGTGTTACTGTAAGTCAACCTGATCTGTCATTTGACACAACTGGACACAACATACTTTGAGCTGTTTGTTAAGTTTGGAATATTACTGCGGGGAAAGCACTGGTGGGCTGCATGCATTCTGGATCGCTGCCAGCCTTCCTTTGGTTTTAGTTTCTTTCTTTCCCAGATTTCAAGCTGCCATCGCTATGTGGATGGTCACAACTACATATGCAAAGGCCGTGAGTCAACAGGAGGGTGAGTGCCTAGTGACAGGAATACACTTCATCAGCATCGTGCTTTGGTGAATAGGACTTGGGACCTCTGCTTAAAAGTAAGACTGACAGGGTGTAATCATTTTACTTTGCTTGAAAGTGTTTCCACCTCCCATGTTTTTTAAGTGATGACATTTTAACCATGAATTTTTGTATGGGTCTAAAACATACAGCTTAACTCCTCCTCTAGATACCCAGTTGTGGGGTGGATAAAATAAAATAACTGATCAAGAAGATGTGGGAGTTTGTTTTTAAAAGTTCAGGAAAATAAGTAAAACTGGATCAGCACATCATACTTCTGCAATCTGGACATCCAAGCCATATTCCACAAAGTCTAGAGAAATCAGTTTTAGCCTCTTTC
>NW_010421389.1:50935-68870 GCF_000710305.1 Buceros rhinoceros silvestris
TTTCCCTCAACTTCACACTTAGCCTTTTAAGTGCAGCTTCCAAGTATTAACCGCGCTGATTGGAAGGGTAGACTTATCATCTGCATCCTCTTTTTTCAATCATGACTTTAGGGACCATCAATATCAACAGAGAACTTCCGCTGGTTCCAGCTGACAGCGAATCAGACATCCTAACGCATGCTCAGATGCAGATAACCAGTGCTTGTGGACAGGAGGAGCTTGGCTAGAATGATGCTGATTATCCAGACCAGTGCTAGTTTTTCTCACCCAATGGGCTGTACAGGAAGTTTGCTCTTCTGAAGCCTGGAAATACTTTTCCTTTGAAGTTATTTAGTGCAAAGGGTTGAAGTAGTAGTGAATTGAACTGTGGAGGAACAGTGGCTTGAATCGAAGGAAATAAAAGATTTTCTTTTAATGCGTTCACCCCACATACGATTTTGTCAACTCTCTTTCCAAGTAACTTTCACGATTTTCATGGATATACTCACTCTGTTCCATTTATGCCAGATTGTACCGTGATAGTTGCAGCTCCTAGTTTAGGCAAAGTTGGATTTATCCAGTTGTTGTTCCAAAGAAATTTAACCTTTTTAACTGTTCCAACGTTAACTTCTGCATCAATGAATTTTGTGTAAGTGTTGTCTGGTCTCAGGGTTCCCCTGTGAAAAATAATGTTTTATGGGTGTGAGTGTTGCTAGCATGTAATATTAATTACCAGTCCTGTCAGCTGATTTCCTGTGGTAACGAGTAGAAAATTAACAGAGAGACAGTATTTAGCTTATGAGAGGGTAACAACATTATTGCCAATTTTCCAATGTAATTCATCCCAAATCAGTTTGTCAGAAGCAGCAAAGGCAGGCAGGCCTGGTGTGCTGTCACACTTCAAAATGAAGACCCAGTTATGGGACAGTCCATGTGGAGAAGACAGAGCTTGCTCCCTGTTGCTTATGTAGGCAGGGATTTTTGCACATGAATGAAATTTTCATTTGATGTTAATTAATAAAAATGATACAGATGTTGGGTTTGTTTGGGGTGGCCAAAAGGATTATCCACCAGTTGCTCAGCCTGGCTCTCCAGCAGAGATTCCAACACTTGCAGCACTGTGGATGAGTCAATTGTGCGTCTGCTGTTGGGTACCTGTAGTTTATAATCTGGCTACTTATTTCACGTCTCATCAGTACAGCCAGCTCTAAACGGCAGCAACTTGGGACTGGTAATGGCTGCAGCTACTACATCTCACTGAATATGAGCCATTGCTTGTCTTACCCTCTCCTTCGCACCCTCCCACCCCCGTGCTCCGAAGGTGAGAGCTACTTCCTTAAATTTACACCTGCTGTATGAAGTCAAGAGACGTTTGAATGTGTGATGCCTTCATCACTGCAGAACTGTTACTGTTGATGTGACCTGAGACATATGGGTGTGGGGAGGAAGCAGAGGACCCAGCAGATACACCCAGAAGGAAACTTGACAGTTTTAACAAGCTTCATGAGAAAGAGTTTTTATTCCTTCCCCCGGCTTTGGACTTTCTCATTCATCTGCCTTCAGAGGAGGATGTTTACTCCCCTCCATATTAAAAGGCTTGTGGTAGTGGATGTGATGAGCAACAGGACAAAATCTCTTTGTCTTTTCATTTCTTCGTTAGATCCATAGTGGTGCCTGGTAGGTTAGAGCGAGATTTGCTGGGGAAGAAAAGTTCACTTCCAGCGAATGAATAGACACAGGCCATGTAAATGGCAGCTGGAGAGGGCTGGAGGGTGTTCAGTGCTGGCAGACTCATCTCAGGTGAATGCAAAAAAACAAAACACCAAACCCACATCTAAAGTCTTTCTCCCCATCTTTCATTGTTTCAGATACTTTAGTTGAAACAAACAGGAAAAATGCAAATAAACAAAACCAGGAGGCAAGAAACTAGCTTCAATGTAAGCAGGCACAAAAAGTGTATTTTTATATAGTAAATCATGAGGTAACTTTCGCTGTAAACAGCTGTGAAAGTGACATTTTACAAGCCTCTGAAAGACAAAAATACCAGAACTCTCCTAGTGTAGGTCCAGCAAGACCTTAGCTGGACAGCCAACAAGAGATACCAAATTCTAGTGTTTTAAAATCCTGCGTTCTAACCTTCTCCTTTCAAACATAAACCCAGAGTGAGTGAACTGTCACTGCATTTATGATGGGGGTAGGATGTGACCTCTGAAATAAGACAAATTTAAGCAGAAATATTAATTAAAAATATGTATTAAACATTCTAGAGTTTCTTTTCTATTGAATTTTTAACTTACTCTGTGATCTGATGCTGCCTTGTGTTCCCATCACTTCCATACAAGGCAATATTTACATATCCTTTTACTTTACTCTTTCCAGCGAGGGTCACGGTTACTTTGTACCTCCAAACTACACAGAAGAAATATGGTAGGTTAGATTGTACCCAGGGAGAAACAGTCTGCAAAATGTCAAGTGTTGGGTTTTTTTGGTCTGTAGGCTGCGGTTGAAAGCAAGAGAAAATTTTCACTGCCCTTCACTTTCAGCTCAAGGCCACATCGCAGGCTGTCTGGACCACCACGTTCTCCCACATGAATCTTGGTGCATGCAAAACAAATACAATTATTACCTAATTATTACCTAACGAGATCAACATGAGAAATGGGTAGACATTTGTGATACTTTCAGCGAGAAGAAAAAAAAAAAAACAAACTCCAAGGTGCTAGTCCAAAGCTAGTCCATAATGTGGTAAACACAATATAGACCTCAGCGTTTTGACCATGAAGATTTTCATGTACAGTGAAGTTGGAAGGAAAGGGGTGCTGGGAATACTGCTACATACCAGAACATAAGCAGTGTAGAAGGAGAGTAAAAAAATTCTGAAGCTCAAAGTAAGTAATTTTTGTTTGTGGGAACTTTCTTTGAGATGCAATTAGCAAAAGCAGCTCTTCTGATTCTTGTTTACAAAGGCGAAGGAAGAACTGTCATGTCAGAGGTGACATTTAGGATAACTTAGGTTATAGAGGAGGTCATCCGGTCCATCCACTTCTCAAAGCACGGCCAGCTGTGATAAGCTTGCTCTTGGCCTTTGTGACAGTAATTTTCATACTATTTGACAAGAAACTCTCTTGCTGCAACTTCTATCCTCCTCTCCCCTTGTGCTACAAGGTGCAGTCCACTAAACATCTCTGGGACCCCTCTAGGCTTTATAGTTTGTCAACGTCTTTCATGTACTGGAGGTCCCAAAACTGGGCACTAGTATTAGAGAAAAAGGCAGGAAGGACTGAAGAGCCATTGCACTGCTATGAGGTGTGTTCCCCCGTTAAAATTAATTGTAAAACAGGAAAGTAAAAAGGTTTGTTAGAAGGAGTAGGTTGCAATGGAAGCAATTGAAACTCACGAGGAAAATCTTTGGTCTCTGCAGTATTCAGGTAAAGTTTCAGAAAATCACTTTTAATTTTCCCTTTGAACTTGTCTGCATAGTGACCCATATTTGGGCATCCCTCTTTTGGGCATGGGAAACAATTTTCCTAGGGAAAACAAATATATAGATCAATAAAATTATCCGACCAGCCAAGAAAAAAAAAATTGTCATAGGATTGATTTTTAACATACCCACCTAACTGGCCCTGTGTTACCTCAATGATAAATTTCAAGTAACCCTTTCTGTGACTTGAGCAAGATCATATAAACTAGACAACCTTCTCAGAGGCTCTGATTTTTCAGGGCTTTATGTTTTTTCTCATGCCATTTAGCTCAATCCAGCCCTGTCAGTAACATCCTTGGTTAGTCTTTAACTGGAGCAGGGAGGAGGAGAAGGTGTCCTTCCCAGCAGCTGATGAGAAAGACTGATGTCTCCTTACACCTTCGTGTTGGGTCAAGAAAGGCTTTGTCTCGGAAACAAAGCTCATTTTTGCCATGAAAGTAGCTTTCTACTATGGCGGCGGCAGCAGGTGGTCACCTTCTCCCAATGCAGTATGAAGTGTAATCTGTATCACCTGCTCAGACGTGTAAAGGTCAATCTAAGCACTACGTGAGTTCATACTTCTGTCTGTAGGATACGATGAACCCATTTCCTCCCTGCTACTCTCAGGCTGTAGGTCCCTATCTCCTGGTCTGGGACGGGGAAGGGCTTCCTGAACTCGGCCCATAAACCATTGTGCTTTGTCCCTGAGGCCATCTTCAGTCACCAAAGTACTTTGACCATGGACTGACCCCATCACGTCCTCATTTATTATTTTACTTCTTCTTTTGAAAAGAAGACATTTGAGCTGTGTTTGAAAGCTCACCCACTACAGTATGGGCTTCCACTCACTGCTGTTTGGTAGAAACACTCGGTGAGTACAGGAACCGGCTCTCCTCCTTACCTCCTGCCCAGTTTGATGCAGCAAAGGAGGTGTGGGAAAGCCACACTAGCTCCAGCAGTGCCTCAGGGCTGTCACAGGGAGGTCTCTGTTTTGTTGTTGCCTTTTCCTGCTTTGACCCATGTCCACTGCCTGAGCTCTAATACTTCAGCGTGTCTGACAGTTGCATCTCTTACGGATGTGCTCATTGAGCGCAAGCTAGCACAAACAAATCGTGTTTCAGATGTACAGATAAGAGCCACTATGTCTGATATGGTCCATCCTGAGGCTCTGAGAAGTACTTACTGTATCAAAAACATCGTATGAAGCACAAGGATAGCCTAGAAATCCATCAGGGTAGATAATACTGTCAGAGTAATACTTGTAACTCCGCAAATGATTGCAAGCCACAAAGTCCCGAGTTCCTGCGAAAAGATGCTCCCAGGTTAGTTCATCCTTTCTGTTACTATTCAAGGAAAGACACTTGCACAGCCCTTGATATGTCATTGCATATCAAGGGTTGCATCACTCCTCCTCAAAAGCCTCCTCACATTCTTGGAGCATCAAACATAAGGTTTGAAGCTTGCTTTTGCAATGAATTGATGCCCTAAGGAACATCACTGCCTCAACAGGTATAAAATGCAAACTTGAAATGCTTTGTGGAGACGGACTGGCCAGCTCAGCCCAGTCCCTGACCTGCCCTCCTCTCCCAAACGCTTATTCAAGCAATCTGGCCAAGTTTCACAATAGGAATGAGAACTGCATGAAGCAAGTCTTTTGTAGGCAACCGTTGCATTAGCATAACAAAAGAAAACCGAATGAAAAGTATTTCATAGTGAACTTCCCAGGGCAATGCTGATTTGCTGCAGCTGAGGACTTCACAACAAAATTATTGTTATTTGGGGGTGCTTTAAGAAGGGATTCTCTTAAAATTAAAATAATTAATGTATTCTTTTGCTTTGTGTTGCCTTTATTTTCCTGAATTGAGGTTAAAAAGAACACTATATAAGACATAATAATTTCTTTGTGCTTTAATTCTCCAGTATTGATAACAAGTTTATAAAATAAAATAGTAATGCCTCCAGCTGCATTGAATAAAACCTGGAGAAAAAGGCTAGTTACTACAAATAAATTCATGGATTCCCAGTATTTAAAGTGTTTGCAGTAAAGTAAAAAGGACTTAGATAACATACTGAGAAATCTCTACAGCGGAAATCTTGGTTTGTTTTCTATGTACAATTTAACTCTATAAAGACACATAGAAATTTTCTAATACTTAGAGCTTTTGTTTGAACCATATAAAACAAAACAATAGTGTATTCGAGCAGCTATGCGCCGGTCTTTTTTTAGCTGACTAAAAATAGACACGATGACATTGCTTTAATGCAACCCAGATTGTAATAGGTAATTAAAAAAGTAATTAATTGCTCTGTCTCAGAAGAATCGCAGCTGAAGATACCCTAAGAGAAGCGGCTGTGAGCATCACTGCCCTACTCCACCCAGTGCTGCTGAAGGGCAACTAAATAGAAACAAAATATGTCTTGTTTCCAACCCTTCAAAAATTTTGGTACAGTTTCAGTAAGTTTTGTTTCTGCTGTTAGACACTTCAGAGGAGGAATATTTTCCAGAGGCAAGCCCTTTGTCTTGTTTATTTTTGAATGAGCTCTGGAAAATGGTGTGGTTTGGTAACGGTTTCACTCTACTCTGCAGCTGCCATTGTGGGTGGACACACCAAAAGCTAAAGCAAAACACCTGAATTAAGAAAATCAAGTCATTATGTTGTGATTGGTGACATTCCCCTGAAGCTGTGATGTAATCAACATACATACCTTCCCAGATGCCGTCGAGGTCTACGATCTGTGACAGCCCATTCTTATCACACCCTGGCATTTCCTCTCCTCCATTTGGATAGAAGTCAACGTGTCCTATCGCTGGGCGTATGCCAAAACCTGGAGCATTTAAAGCAGGGGTAAGCATGTTTTGAGTTAATGTTGTTTCATACCTAGAGCCGCTGCCTTGACGTTTGCCTGTGCTTGGTGTTTTAGGATGTGAGCTGTTAGTGACCAGTATGGTGTGTTCGTTCTGTGGCTGACAACAGTCTTGTTAAATGATTAGGATCGGAAGTGCCTCTGAGTATAAATAATTTGGTATTAATACAGTAGAGGTGAATACTCACCTAAGTTGGGGATTGTGGGAGCTGAATCTGTGTGGATAACGTCGACAAACTCTGCATCAGTTTTATCCAGTCTGACTTCAATTGGAGTGCCTTGAAAGTACGGTTGAGCAGGGTCCAGTCCTGAACGAAAAAGGTTGGTGTTATGTATAGATAAAGAGCTATAGATGTGTCATTTTACACAACACCGTGACTGGAAATAACGAATGTCATGTGTGCAGTTGCCTATGGCTCCTTCTACCTCAGTAGCATAGGCATTAATAAAAAGGTGATATGTGCGCTCTTACCAAGTGGCTTTTCTCCCAGGAATGAGAAAGGGTTGCTGTGTGAAGCCTGTTAAAATGTACTGATTTACATCAATACTGAATCCTAAACACATGGATATAACTTTTTAAATTGATCTTCCCTTTAATAAAGTTGCTCAAACTGAGGTTGCTGTCTCTGCATCCCATATGACCGATGTATCTGCGTGGCTTCTGGAGTATCTTGTTTGAGAATTCTCAAATAGGAATTGATGCTGATAGAACCCTGCATGCTTGGAGGTGTTGAAACCAGCCTGGGTACTTCTGGTTCCAGTCAGATTTTAGAAAAACGTTTTGAAGTGACTATCTCTGCTTTTGAACCTCAGGAAACAGCAGTCATTTGCTTCCCAAATTGCTGCAGCAAAGCCTTGCAAATTCCATAATTTTTGCTACCTTATACTTGCATCTCTTGTCGTCTCTGAGCAGCAGATTTATTTTTGCTTTTAAGCTGAATTTTGTAGACCGTTAGTCGAAGGTTCACTAAGCCTGAAATCCCCGAGGAGGAGTAACAATTGGAAAGGGCTGTGTTAATAATATCCAAAATTGTCTTTTGTGTATGAAAGGTCCATCTGCTTAATGCATGCTGCCCTTGGCACTGCCTGCACGATGAATAAGGAGAACAAGCCCATAGCTGTAAACTTTGGAAGCGCTGAGCATGTTAAAAAATAGCTAAAGAATGTGGACTGCAGGGTGAGTTACCTGCATTTTGAGAAAGAGGTGGTTTGATCATAAGTTTTGCTGATAATACTTGTTTTTAGTTTTGCTCTCTGTGGGAGTATTGGAGGTTTTAAAATACTCAAAATGGTGTCTCCGCTTTGTGAGGTCTCTGGAATGTTTTTTTCAGAAATGAATTTGATTTCCAATAAATATGCCTATTTGATTGCCATCTGCTTTTCTGAAGAGTCGGTGAAATGGTTTGAGAAAGATGAGCACTATCCCTTGAGGAACAGTGCAGGGACTCAGCTAACAGAGGGCTGAGGCAGCCTCTGCTTCCACAGAGCTTCTCTTTGCCTCTTGGCCATACGCTTTTTCATCGTTTAAGTCTTGCAGTGCTGCAAAATGGTTCCTTCAAGAGTCATTTGCTCCCAGCTGGTGTGGGTAGAGACTAGATTAACAAGCCAAAGGATGCTGAAAAATGAGAACTTGCTGTGGGATCAAAGCGAAGATGAAAATGCTTCTGGCCAATAGTCCCAGAGGCATGACCCCTTATGTCTTGCAAGACACAGAGACTATGGGACTGGGGTGGGTGGTATGTGTCCAGAGTCTGCGTATTCGGAGCAGCATGTGGACAGATATAAAACCAACCAGAACCAAAAATGTCTGCTCTGAAAGAACTGAAGAGGAAAACCTGGCTCAGCAGTACGAGAGGCTTCCTCGCTTTCCAGCCTACAGTGTGTAACTCACACAGGGAAACACAACGGAGCGATGACGTGCCCCTGAGTTTGCACAAAGCAGGGCTCTGACCCTCTGTGGACAAAGTGCCTGTGAGTCTGAGTTCTGTTGAAAACTCATTCACACCCCATTTCTGATATTGACTACAGTGCACATTCGATCTACTATAAAATGGGAGGCTTGTCGAAGAGACAGTAGAATCAGGAACAACAAGGGAAAAGAAGGAGTTTATTCTGTCTCTTCTCGGAGGACAAGCCGAGGCAGAAAGGAATCTCGCTCTCATTCTAAGGCGTTAGAACAGAGGCTTCGAAATACTGAAGTTGGGACGCCAACTAACAGTGTTGGTAAGAATTTGCGTTTCTGTAAGCGAGAGATTCTTCTATTAGCTAGTGGAGATGGTGCTGCTGTGAATACGTCTCTCCCTAGGCTGTCGGTAAATAGTTCTCAATTTGCATTGGTGAAGAGAAGGCATTCAGATTTCTATCTGAGCTGGTTTACTTGTGAAACCTGTTTTTCCCTCATTGTAAGTTATCAGTAACGTGTAAGGTATTGTTCTATGTAAAAATTCCTAACTAGACATCACTTGAACCTGCTTAAAGGAACCTAATAAACCCCGTTTTGTTTATCCATAATTGATCGTGGGCATTTTCTTAACACTGGTCTGGGCAGTGACACTGCTAGGCTGAAGCACCAGGATACGAGTGTTGCAGAGACTGCCACGACCATCAGTGTCTATCAGCGAATCAGCTGGTGTGCTGCAGGGAGCCTTCAGCTCTGGTAGCTGTGTGGAGCCTTTCCTTTGCTGTGTAAACTTATGGAAGCAGAATAATCATCAGACTGACTCTCTTCCCACGCTTACCAAGGCACCTTCTATAGTGTCTAAATTACCCTTGACTAAACTACAGCCCACGGTCAGACACAATCCTAAGAGAAATTGAGCAGCAACATTTGGTTAGGCAGTGGTGTCTTTACATGTCTTTAAGTCACTGACTTACCAGTTATTCTTCCAATCCCCGGCTGCCTCCTGCCAGCCTCACCTGCCGCGTGTGCCCCAAGGCTGTGACCGATGATGTGAACGTCAGCTGGAGAGTAACTGTATTTTTCCTGAGAAAACAATACAAAAAATTACTACACCTGTTTTCTTCAGCAACAGGGAAGAGTAAAAAGGCTCTGCAGATCTATTTTTAATTTGACTAAAAACTCAAGAACTTCTATAGGATTTCCGCATCTGTTTGCCAGTTTAGGTACTTATGTTCAATACACAGGCTTTTCAAAACTCCTCCTTCAGGTGCTGCCCTCATTCGGAGGCTGTTAAAACCCTAGACAGCTCTGTCAGCAGCGTCCTTGGAGGCTCTGTATCCATTTCACATCCTACACCTGTTAAGATTAGAAGAAGGCTTCAAACCAAGCATCGCTTCCTGTGTGAAGCTGGCTAAGGAAGGGGGCATCTAGCATCTTCTGTAGATTTAGGTACCGTGCACAACATTGCGTGGTGTTGGTCCCTCAGTAGTGTTGCTCACTCAAGAGCAGTTGTCCTCTGGCCACTACTGGCTGCCCGCTGGTTTTCTGGCATCCCTAAGAGCCATTGGCAGGTTTTGTCTTGGTGAAAGGGCAGCTTGCTGACTCTCATCTCTGCATATTTAAAAATACGCAACATTTTACAGCTGTTGACATCTGTGCAATAACTGTTTGGCTGAACTGTAGGGATGTCTTCTAGAACTTCCTGTCTCTGCACTGACTAACCCTGCTGTCATGACAGAGTTCTGTTAGTTTAAGAAAAAAAAAAAGAGCCTGTTTTCAGCACAACTTCTAAAACGATCACTGCGTAGTGATTCTGCTGGCTACATGCACATTCATGAAAGTCCCTGAATTGTATTTCTTTCAAATCAGCATTGTAGCTATAGCTTTATAACCAGAAGATTCTTACCATAAGAACTTTGACAAAATAAGCTATTTCAGCACCCACAACTCGGATGTTGTTTGATGCCTGAGTGTATTGACATCTTCCACCTTTTTTCCAGTTTACGCAAATGCAGTTCACATCTTCCACAGTAAGCATCCTCTGTTTTGTAAGAGAAAAGTAAAAACCAACAGTAAATACGATCTGGAATTGATTCACATGGCTCATCACAGCTCAACCCGTAAATGTTGCATGGATTCGTATGGGGACACTTCAAGAACCAAGACCTTAGCGTGTATATGTGGTTGTGCCTTCTCACAGGTGTACGTCTGTTCACACAATGCTGAAACAGGGTGGTAAGCTGCAGTAAAGGCCACACCATCTTTTCAAGTACCCAGAGCAGTGTTTATTTTCAGAAGGGAAAACAATATAAATACTTCTTAACTGCAGTTGAACTTTGTACATAACAGTAAATAAGGGTTCTATTCGTGTACTGATTCACTTAAGGGTACTTAAAAGTATTTCTTTAATTAAAATTCAATTAGAACTTATATTTTTGATTATAAAATCATGATTGTTTTACTGATACATACTTGCAAGAAAGATGTGTGTTTTTTATGAGGGTACATAAATTGCTGGTGTCACTAAATATTCATTTCTGATTTATGACTTTATTTGGGAATGTATATATACATGCCATAGAATCTGAAGCTTTGCTTTTCTCCTCTGAGCTGGATTGTTTGGCTAAATGTATTTTGCTTTAGCATCTTTAGTATATTTATTCTTCTTTCCTTTTTTCCCTGACATTATAACGCATCCAAGTTACAACAGGCAAAGGACAAAAAAAGGCAATAGAATTGTCTGTGGCTATGTTACCAGGTGTAAAAATAAATGTGCAGATAGGATTATTACTTAATGGGAAGGAAAATAATTAACAGCTGCAATGAAAACTACTAGTCATACAGCACGGAGCAAAATACTAGTTGGTGGCATATGCACTTTGTGCATGTGCAACTGCAACTTTGTGTGGTGAGAGGATTAAGAAATAACTTGGGGAATTAGCACAAAACTCGAAGCAGAGTGCTTCACTTTGTTCACTGTTCGTAGCAAGTCCTAGGTTAAAAGCTTTGTTCAAAATGATCCCCTTGAGATCCCTTCTGGATGTACACTCCTACTGCCTCAGTGCTTCTGTTAATGGTCAGCCCACGTCCTCAGCCTGCCACGTGACAGCCCGTGCCTTTGTGATGAATGTCCCACATCTAGAAACCTGTCTCCTGTCTGGAGAAATGTGATGCAATAGTTACGGGTCTGCAGTTATTTCTGGAATCACCCTCCTTCCTAAGCAGTATCTTGCTCCAGGGTTTGTGGTGTTTTTACCAAGAAAAAGAACACTTACTGAGCCGAATCCTGTTGTCACTCACTTCACTAAAGAGAAGAATTGAAGGCATTTGACCTCATGCTTTTTCTTGGGGTGCAGAGCTACATATTTAATTTGCTAATGATTTGAAAATGTGGCCTCTCTTCCCCATTTTATCATTACAAGTACCATGAGAGAAATTAATTAGAAATAGAGAAAACAGGCAATTTATAGGAAAGTATTTATAAATGCAAACGAAGGAGCTTCACCGGGACAGGATTTCCCTGTGGTACCTACCTTGCACATGTCTGACAGCCAGGTTTCTTCTCCATTATCTATAAATCCATGTGTGATAAATCTGGTCATCCTACTTGTGTTGAAAGCTGAGGCCTCGATTGTTGAGGGGTCAACTGCAGAGATCCTCTGTTACAGATATTAAATTAAATAAATATTGAAATCTTTCTGTAAATGGTTTATCAAAATTGCAAAGACCTGAGTTACGCTCATCTGTACAGGTGTCTAGAAGTTACACAATGTCAGTCACGTGAGCACATGTAGATGAGCCTGTGGCCTAAGGTTTGTATCTCCATTCAAAGCTAGCTTCGACACATATCTTAGAGCAGTCAAGACTTTCCTTTTAATGTATTTTCATTCTACCCATGGAAAAGAATTACCCACTGATTTTTAAAAACGCAGTTTTCCAGTGCTTCTCAGCAGCCACACAGAAACCACGAAGGAGTGCTGCTTTGAGAGGGCTGGAGGAGGATGAGAGCTCTGTCCCAGAGACCCTGCCAAGGAGCTGGAAGAGGTTGTCACTTTAACAAAGTGGAGGTTTGGCCATTTCTAACACTTTCTGGGAACCCAGCTGGAGCCTGTGTTTATTTACTTTTTGTACATGATTCACTAATGTTTAAATGACAATAGTTCTTACTTGAAAGACAGTAGGATTTTGTCTTGTGTACAGGATGAATTCAGTGTCTATCTTTTCTGGACTCCAGGGTAACTTATGGATTGGTCTTTCCGTAGTCCCAGACCATGGTATATCATCTGAGAAACATCCAAGCCTAGAATAGCAAACTTCTTCGCCTGTAGCACACAGAGCAGATCGATAAGACATGAATGAGCAAAGAAGTGGAGCAAGGCTAGTCATAACTCATAGCTTCTCTTCTCTAGAGTTCTCTTGGCTTCTTAAAAAATCTCGTAGTTTATAGAAAGCAAAGACCAGCAGTTGCCCCCTCTCAGATCTTCAAAGGCTACAGTTCATCCCATGAAAAGAAGCCACCCTATTGCTCATCAACAAAGTATTCAGTGGAGTTCCTCCGTGGGTGTCCTGTGCCGTACCTTGGGTATCTTTCCCCAGCCTAAGGCACAGACAGTTGATGAGTTTCTCCTAATGCCAAGCTAAGATATTGCAAACAGTCAGCAATAACTCGAGGTGGTGCGGAGCACCTGGCTACTGAAGAACTCTTGTACTATTCAAGCTGGTGGCTTCCACTGAGTGCAAAGCTATGTCCTCTGATCAGATCACCTCTGCCACCCACCCCCAGCAGCTTTTTCTCCATTTCCATCACTAAGGAAGAGTACAACAAACAATTTCCTAGGTTGGGTAGAGCACTTGTTCTGCTCTGAGATAGAAAACACCAGCGTTCCTTGCATGTCTCAGAGAAGAAAAGAAGAAAAACAACATGCACGCACACTCACCTCACCATTCTTGTACAGGAAAGTGAACTATGTAAGCTCCATCAGTAAGATTTAAGGCACCGTAGTGTAGAATAATATCTCACAAAATACAGCAGCACAGAAAGGCTATATAAATACTACCCCTATATGCTTACCTTCTGCTGCGCTGAGCAGAAATAGCGCAAGTATCCAAATCCCAAGCATCTAGAACAGCAGAAAAAGAAACAGCTAGGATTTGCTGATCCACTTGATTAGCAAGCATGCTTAGCTTTCTGGTGTGGAAGTTTCTCAGGGTGTGAAGGGTGCTGTATCTGTCTTCTCTGTTAAGTATATCTATGACCACCGAGTATGTGAGACGTGTATGAGTTAGCTGTGTGTTTGCTTGCTCCACTAGAGATTGTGGAGCTCCTAAGTCTACCAAAGCATAGCTTAAATCCACAGCGATTTTTGTGCCGTTGAGGCTGTGCTTCTAATCCTATGTGTAGTAGCTACTTTAGAACTAGTACCAGGATGCCTACGTGAGCTGTCATTCCCCTTCACACTGCTGTGTCTCGGGAAGCCAAATAATTGACTAGGTAAAAGGAAAAAACCCCAGACCTGAACTACTTACATTGCAGCCTTGAAGCTCCATGCTCTAATGTGCAAACTTTGCGTGTACTTTTTATAGTCTGCTTTATCCTTGGAAATGTTCCCAGAAAGATAGGAACATTTATTTCAGATTATACTTTATAGCTAAGTTGGAAAACAGCTTTGATGGTTGCTCTCCCTCAAAAATCCATAGACATAATTTCTTGAACTGTTGTGTTGGAGCCCAGAATAGGATTGGAGCTCCAGAGGGAGAGTAATTCCCAGGCAGCAACACATCAGGAGTGGGACATTAAAGAGAATTACGTGGATCTGTGTGGCAGTGCGTTTAGGTGCTTGTCTTGGCTGAGAAGGCTTATGGTTTTGGTGCTGTGTAGTTGGGTTTTAGGGAGTCTACTGGGGAAGGTAGAAGGGAACACATTGTCTTTAAGTCCCCTACCTTACCCTGCATCAAGTGACTTTGGGTGAGGAGTGCTTCTGGGTCTTCTGTGCCCATTTCTTGATATCAGCTCAATTCAGCGAAGCCTTATCCTTTTAGGAAAACTTCTTAGTGGACCTGGTGTCTCATTTCGTAGTGAAAGAGTTTGAGCCTCTCCTGATGTCACTTTCGTTGCCTTTTCGAAATAAGTAGATGCAGAAGGACAATAGCCTACCCCTTTGGGTCCTTTCCATACTGTCCACGTATCCCAAGTTTTGAGAAAGCCCTCTGTGTGATGAACTAAAAGCCAACATGCTGCAAAAATATTAAATTACTATACAGAATTCCTTCAGGTGTTGTCACGTGACTGCTTTGTGTAGCGATGTTACAGAGCTCCCTAGGATGTTCTACTAGAGACATCAGCTAAAAGGTGAAAATCAGCCTGTGCGAATGACCAGGACTAGGTCTGGGAACCCCCTGGTCCTGTTTGCCTCTAGAAGAATGTCACAAGGGAACTCAAGAAGAATTGAGGCATCAGCTAACTCTTCTAGAAAGGTGACCTTTGTCAGTTTGGCTATGCTTTATGGCTGTGGCCACGTGTCTTTGCAGAGCTGACATTCCCTAATCTCCACTCTGGGAATGACCAAATGGATACCAGCTGCGTAGTTAGGTATTACGCAGCTTCATCCATTCTACTGGGGTTTAATTCTTTAAATAGTAGTAAAGTTTTTAATTTTCCTGCAATATCGCCTTTGATACTAATTCAGAGCTCAGTGATCCTGGCTTTAATTGAAGTAGCATATTAGTTTGTACGTATATTCATATCAGTGATACAGGAGAATCACTGCATGCCCTAGTACAATGGTAAGTTTTAACACTCATTTAAAATGAGGGGGAAGCAGTCTTTCCCATTTAATTTAAGAGCTGATGAAAAAGATTTGAGTTAGCATTTTATCATAGTTAATCTGCTGCTCTTATTCAACACAATACCAACACACTAGACAATTCCTTAGACCATGGTCAGATGGGTTTCAGCTGCTTGCTTCTCCTTTGGGAAGGAGTAGGGTTGGAGTGAATGGCCCTCAAAATGATGCAGGCTGCTCTTTGTGCCTGGAGATGCTGTTCTGGACCTTGCAGCCTCACAGACAAGGGCTGTCAGGAACTGTCGGGTTTGAATGTATTTAGCATGGTTTGATTTGACAACGGTTCAAACTTTATTGCTAGTAAAAGGTAAATCGAAAGGGTTGGATTTTAGCAGCACTTAATGATTAACCAATTTAAGAACTAGCAACTGATTTAGCAAAGTAAAACAGTGACTTGATTACAGATTTGAGAATGACAGGATTCACGCTAACTTACCAAACTTAACTTCAAATCAAAATATGTGTGTATATGCAAGCACAAGATGTCCAGACACACATACAAAGAAGGAGAAATACTTGGATCCAGGGCCCACCCTCAAATACGTGCAAGTGGACTTTCAGGGTCTGTTCTCTTTAATATCCTTATCAATGATCTGGATGAGGGGGACAAGTGCATCCTCAGTAAGTTTGCAGACATCAACAAGGTAGGTGGGTGTGTAGATCTGCTTGAAGGTCAGGAGGCTCTACAGAAGGATCTGGACAGGCTGGATTGATGGGCTGAGGCTAACTGCATAAGGTTCAACATGGCTAAGTGCAAGGTCCTGTGCTTGAGTCACCACAGCCCCCTGAAATGGTCTGGGGAAGAGCGGCTTGGGGATCAGTGGCTGAAAAGCTGCCCAGCAGAAAAGGACCTGGGGGTATTGGCTGACAGCAGCTGAACATGAGCCAGCAGTGTGCCCAGGTGGCCAAGAAGGCAAATGGCATCCGGGCTTGTATCAGCAGTAGTGTGGCCAACAGGAGGAGGGAAGTGATTCCCCCTGCTGTACTTGGCACTGGTGAGGCCACACCTTGAGTACTGTGTCCAGTTTTGGGCCCCTCACTTCAAAAAGGACATTGAGGTGCTGGAGCATGTCCAGAGAAGAGCAACAAAGCTGGCGAGGGGTCCAGAGAACAAGCCTTATGAGGAGCAGCTGAGGGAACTGGTGTTGATGAGTCTGGGGAAAAGGAGACTCAGGGGTGACCTCATCACTCTCTAAAGCTACCTGAATGGAGGTTGTAGCGAGGTGGGGATTGGTCTCTTCTCCCAGGTTACAAGTGATGGGACAAGAGGGAATGGCCTTAAGTTGCAACAGGAAAGTTTTAGGTTGGGTGTTTGAAAAAATTTCTTTACAGAGAGGGTGGCCAGGCATTGGAACAGGCTGCCCAGGGAAGCAATGGAGTCCCCATCCCCGGACGTATTTAAAAGCTGTGTGGATGTGGTGCTGAGGGACACGGTTTAGGGACCCTGGCAGTGCAGGGTGAATGGTTGGACTTGATGATCTTTAAGATCTCTTCCAACTAGAACGATTCTGTGATTCTGTAACTTGCTGCATCTTGAGGTTCTGGCATTCCCCATTTTGAGTCATAAGTGTAGCAGATCTACACTTACACAGATCATAAGAAGATTGATCATCCAAGACGATAAGGGGCAGGGGATGAGTAGGAGCCAGGTGAGCCAAAGGGGTGCCTCAACTCCAGTTCGCTGCAGGAGGTAATTGTCGTCACTGCACTTTCAGAATAGGCGAGGCTGGAGCCAGAAGTGCTAAGGGGGGGGTCTTTGAGGCTTTGGCATGCTGCAGGAGGTAATTGTCTTTCTCCAGAGAATAGGGAAGGCAGGAGCCAGAGCTGGGGCTGGCCTTAACACTCTGGTACACTACCCTTTTCAATGCATTGTTGACCTGGAGAGGGGAGTCACACCTAGTATGGGGTGGCCCATGAGTGGGGATGGAGTTGTACCATCACAGGAGCTGTTAGAAGAAAGACAGGTTTTGAGAAAAAGTGCTAAATAAAGGTCTGGCTGTGTTTCTGCAGTCCTGAAGAAGCTATAGGAAGTCTGGAACAGAGGGGAGGACTGGATCTCTGGTGCTACAGGATGCCATAGCTCTCTCCTGGGTCACGGTGTGGTGCTTCCCAGCATTGTTCATGCTTCCCTTGCCACCTGTCAAGTCCCCAGGGGACTTGCAATACTCAGGACTGCAGAGCTCTCTTGGCTGAACCTCAGACTTGTGTTTAATTATGCTTCTGATTTTATACAGGCTTGGTTAACGTGTAGTCAAGAATACTACATTGTTGTTCTTCTTTAAAAAAACAATTCAGATATCTACGTAACCATACTCATTACAAATACATTCCTAATACTGTATTCCTACTCCTATTTCTTAGAAAATTTTCTGCCAAAGTGCTTGTACATCATTTATTAAACATGGGGAAATGAGAGTGAATAAATTATTAACTCCTTCAACCTACTCATTAACTTAGAGTTTGCTTTCTATATTTAGAAAAATTTCCACTTCCCTGGTCTTCTAAAGCTCAGGTGGCTCACTCATGCTGTGCAAAAGGCACGTGTTTGAAATTAAACAGGAGCCAGGTGATTCAGCCATTTAGTTTCTTCCAAAGCGGGGAGCACTTGAGGTTTGCTTTTGCCTGTTGCTTCTGTGAAGGTGCAGTGTACAAAGGGCTGCTCTGACCTGCTGAAGAAATACTCTGGTCTTGTTCTGTTCCTGCCTTGTTGCAGAGGGCAGTGCCCTTGTGTGGGGCTGCGAAGTTTTGAGCAATAGCCTAGGCTGTGGAAAGGAGATGCCTGGGGCCATTCTCAGTTGCAGGGCAGTGCTGATGCAATGTGCTGCCTTCAGAGTTTTTGATAGGCAGAAAATCTGATGGACTCTCAGTGTGGTGGGAAACAGCTCT
>NW_010421389.1:68949-80526 GCF_000710305.1 Buceros rhinoceros silvestris
TAGGTGCTGATAGAGTAAGACTGTGAGGTGTTATAAATGGATTTTAGCATATTTGATTTCCAGCTGATTCCATAGTTACAAGCACAATAAACTTGGTTCAAACATGAAAAACATTTACAAGTATGTTTGCAAAGAACTGAAAAAATAAAAGAAGCAACAGACAGCCTGATTTTTGCTTTAATGGCTTTGTGTTCCAACCTTCCCATGCACAGGACTGAAGGTTTGCTCAGCTGCTGGGTACAGGTGACCTTTAGCAAGGTGTAAGTAACTGGGGAACTCCATATGTCACAGTTCCACGGCCACAAAGAGTTGACCTGGGAAGAAAAAATAGTTGATCAAGATTTATGTATTTATTTTGCCCAAAACTAAAATGTGAGGTTGTCAGCTGTCACATTGTGTTCAGTCCCTAATTTCACTTAAACCTTCCTAAAAGCCGGCTGTACAGAATATTAGCATCTGCATGGTGCCAGTAAGAAGGTGAATTTCCTTCTTTTGGGCATCAGCTGTAAAAGTTGAGTTTTAACACACAAATAAAATTAATTTCTAGATTCGCAAATATAGAGTTCTAGATAAAGAGTCAGAAAGGCATCTTGTGAAGCTCCTTTTATTCAGGCTAGGTGCTTTGCAGCTTTTTTTTTTTTTTGGAGCTCACACTGAAAGGATTTCATCAGCTTCTCTAAATAATCCATTCCAATGCCAAGCTATAAGGAAGATTTTTTTTTTTCCTGTTATCTAACCAATATTTCTTCTGTTGTAAAATACATCAGTTAACCTCGACCTAAACCCAGGGGCTATATGGAATAGACTGTGACCCTTCACAGACAGCTTATGCATATGGTTTTACTCTCCTCTTCAGGCCCTTCTGTATTGAGGAACACGTTTCCTTCAGCTGCTCTACACAGATCAAGTGTTCTAAATCGCTTTTGCTGTTTTTCCAGTATTCTGTCTGTGTGCATTGTTCCTGTAGTCCCCAAACTTGACAATGACCCTGCTTCTGGTTACACTCTTACCCCAATTATTCCAATTAAAATAATTACTCCCTGGATCTTCTGTACAACACTGCTGGTAATGCACCTGGAAATGAGACTTGCTGTATCTCGGTTTGTAATTGCGTTGGGGTGCTGAAACAGTACACGTTACAAATCATTCACTGCTGCATTCCTTTCCAGACAGGTATTCCCCGGTTTGTGCTCAAACATCAGATTTTCTGCCGAAAGTGTCATATCTCGTCCTTACCGAAATTCACCTTGTTTGCTAACCATGTGTCTCATTTACTAAGATCATTTTTAAATCCTGTCTCCCAGAATCTTTGCACTCCTTTCCCACTCCTGATCTGTGAAAGGGATATACTTACTTACGGCCGTCTTCTCCGTGAGTTATATTGACTATTCCTGCTCCCAGTCTTGCCCAGAGCAAAGTAAATATGGTTTTATTCCAGAGAAATTCAATTTTTTTAGTATTTTTTGGGTTAATTTCAACATCAAGGTATTTTGTATAAACTTTATCTTGAGAGAGGGATCCACTGCAAACAGAATGAAGACAGCAATGTTAAGTTTAACAGTTTGGAGATTGCTAAACTAAATGACATTCCTCACAAGATTTGCATCCCACAGGTGGAAATTTATTTGTTTAAGAGCAACCCGGTCAAACTGTATTCCTCATTTATTGTGAAGTCACATAATTCATGGAAAGGAAGTGACTTCCATTTCCATTTTGCAACCATCCATCTGCCCTCATAGGTCTTATCTATGGGATAATTTGATTTCAAACCTGATGTTAAGCAGAATGTCTACAAAACATAAGTGTTTGCACTGCATATATATGTGGTAAACACACATATTAATGTTAGCAGCATTAAATGCTATAGGGAAATATTAATTTATCTTACCTGGCAATTCCATATTCTTTTCTGTTCCCTTCTGTGTCATGGAAAACTAGGTTTATGTCCCCCCTCGTTTTCTTTACACCAGACAGTTTAATAAACACTTTTTGTCTCCAAGCTGCATAAAGAAAAGCAAAATAAAACTAGACTGTCATTGATACGAGAGATCTAAACATGCTAGTGTAATGGAAAGTTTCTTTTTTTCCTAACTGGAATTCATTTGTGTTGGCAATTGAAAGAGTCGGTGAGCTTGGATTTTGATAAGTAACGTAGCATTTTTTTGTATGAGATGTTAGCACTTGTTTATAAGAGACAACAGAAGTACATGGCTGTAAATCACACCTAGACAGTCACTCTTCAAACATAAACTCTAACAAACTTCTGACACTTACCAGCAAAAGGTGGGTCTGCTGCTGTGTTTAAAAAATACTTTTGGTTTACTCTCTTCAGCTTATCTGGGAATCTGTCAGCATAGTGGCCCATCATTGGGCATCCTTCCTGAGGGCACGGGAAGCAGTCTCCCTAGGGAAAATGAGAGCACCAGTTAATGAGGAGTATTTCTTTAATTTTTGTTCTAGCTCTGTCAAAATTAAGGCTCAAGATGCTGTTGTGGTCTTACAGTGCTGTGTGTTGTTGTATCTTACCACCAAAAGCTCGTAAACTTGTTTCAGATAATGGCTTCTGCACACATGCAGACCAGGCGGGTGTGGAACGAGCAGGTTTAATACCTGTGTGAATGATGGTCTGAAAATCCCTGGTTCAAGTATTTTTCAGCTAGAGTCTGGGACAACATATAAGCCAGTATTACCCTCCCAGTAGAAGGGAACTTGCCTGGCTCTGGTTTGTAATGCAATATGGAGGGGGAAAAAGGAACGTTAGTCGTAACTGCATTTATTTAGATGCTGTAATTGGTGCCCCGTGTAAATTAGAGAAGAGTCAATGATTTTGGAAGCTCCAAATGTCACTTCTTCCAGCCAAGATTAGTAGGGTAGATACATCTAACCTACGCGCTCTTCGCATAAAAGTTTAAAGTGAGAATTGTACGGGATTTAATTTCTTTTCCCTATTCGGTGATATCATTTGCGCTTCAGGATTTATCTTCCAGAGTGGAATAGTTGACGGAGCCACTGTGTGCTGTGCCTCACTGAGCACTTCCTCCTGCCAAACCACACCAGGAGAGCACAACCACCAGCATCCAAGTGTTCTGTGCGCATAGCAGGACCGGTCATGTGTGCAGGTTATTTTCTTTACAGCTCAGCCACTCCTGGGCTGATACACTTACTGACGCAAAGGATTTGTACTTTTCACAGGGATATCCACGGAATCCGGTGGGATAGAGGATACTTTCAAAATAAAACTCATGGCTGCGTGAGTGATGGCACCCTCCAATGGCTGTAGCATCTGTTGGAACAAAATTTATGAGTGTCCATGAAATAATCTCCTCCTGTACAAGAGTTGCCCTTGCCTCACCATGGAAACAGCCAATGCACGGAACAGAACAGCAGCGTGGTCTTGCAATCACCTTTGATACGAATTTACACATTTCTAGTTGCAGTAGAAGTTACTGTTTTGTCTCTGTTTTATCTGGAGAATTCTGTGCCAGTTACCCCAAGATTTCAGGTGAGATGCATTGGTCTGCTATGGCATAATAGTCCCTTTTAAGAAGACAGCCGTATATATGAATATATATGAGATGTCACAGCAAGATGACATTAATTACAATTTTAAAAGGATTAGTAGAGCAAGAGGAATCCACCATCCTTCTGCCTTATGGGTGTTGGATGCTCTTTGCAGCATCTACAAGAAACCAAAGGTGCAGGTGTCATGCCACAGGTTTGGTCATGACACTGGCCCATCTCATCCTGGAAAACCTCCTCCTGGGTTTGTTGGGTTGTTGGGCTTGCAGGCTCCCTGATCCACACCTTTTTGTATTCTGCAAGTCCAATTTCAAATGACAGAACTAAAGCTTAGGCCTGTGTCAAACTACCTTTCCCTCCCTGGGGAGCACTGTTCTGACCCAGCCTGTATTGTTTCTCATTTCCTTTTCTAATTTATGAGTAAATAAGCAAAAATTCATCTTGTTTTGCTGTTGTCTTCCAACTGAACAGTTACTTTAACAGTTCATGTTTCAGGATTGAATTAAAGTACCATGCATGTTGGATTGTATATTTACCCGCAATAACATTTTCAAATTCGCTTTGTTTCATCTCTGGAAGTAAATCAGTGCATCCAGGCATCACGCTTCCTCCGTTTGGGTAAAAGTCCAGGTGACCGGTGGTGTTATATATTCCAAACCCTGAGATACACATGTGATGATGTCAGCACCTTGGTGACATGCCCATCCCTGCGGACGTTTACTTGCACATGAACACTTACCTACAGTAGGAAAGTGAGCAGCATTAGTGTGAATAACATCAACAAAGTTTGCATCGGAAGGATCCAGTCTCACCTCAGGGGGAGTACCTTCAAAATAGGGCCCAGCAGGGTCTAAGCCTAAAAAATCACCACATTTATAGGTTCAGGAAAGGAGAGAAGTGTTTCATGTGTTAATATATTTTTTACCAACTTAGAACATCAGATATTCACTATTTCATGAGGCATGTTGAATAATAATGATGTGAATTCTAAGCTAAAATGCAATAAAATGGTTTTGTGAACCATTCTGCAAACTTCTTCCAACAGAATTAAAATATTTTCCAAGAGACTATATAATGTAATACACACTGTATATGTGTTACTGTGAAAGAGGCATTTTATTACCTGTGAGATTATTACTGGCCTGTAAAGCTTTATGAATAGGAAAATCTGAGTATTCTTGGTATGTTGCTTTGTCTTTGAGTAGGGCTTGATGTAATCCATTGAATGACAGTAATGTTACAAACATATTAACTAGGTTAGTCCTTCCACTAAAGAGAAAGAAAATGTAATAATTACTCTTATTTCTGAGAAGTATGAAGTTTGCTCTTATGCAGCGTTTCCCCAGCACTGCTAATAATTTAATTCCAGTCTACAAACCAGTGTGTTGCAAGTTTCTTTCCTTTAGAAACATGATGTTTTAGCACTGCACCTTTGTGAAAGTCCTACCTGTTATCCGGCTGATGCCTCGCATCCTTCTTCCCGCCTCTCCTGCAGTATGTGCTCCCAGACTGTGGCCAATTAAATGGATTTCAGAAGGGGCGTATCTGAAGATTTTCTGATCGTTAAGGCGGTGGTGGTGGGAGACAAGAACACAGGCTTTAAATAGCAAGCAAAGAGGGTGTCCTAACATTATGGGCCTTTGGGAACATCGAGGCTGAATTTCTGGGTGGCAAACAGGGTGTGAGTTCCTTGAATTAATTATTGTTTAAATTACAATAAGGCTTGATAGAAAATGATGCAATCTAGAATTTTAAATGCCTAGTGATGATGGATCCATTGTTGTAGTTTTGGCATATGGTTACTGTATTTAGTTACCCTTGGTGACAAAATAGGAACCTTTTTTCCCACTTAGATTAACTCCTAATTTCATCTTCCATCAAAACGATCTTTTTTCTTTATTTACTCTGTTAAGCCCTTTTTAATCTCATGTCTATTCTTCATACTTAGATTATTCTCCTGCTTAGCTTACATGATCATATCACTCAATATTTTCACCGACAGCTTTAGGTGGGGTGACATTCATTGTCCTCTTTCTCAAGTGTCACCTGTACTGCTGAGATACTACACATGGGTTGAAGGTGGAAATGGAGATAAATCAGTGTGTAGGCTGCATGCAGGGGTCACACTTCATCCAGGGATTTGCTGGGTTTTGTGGTGACCAAAGACAACAAGGAGGGGTTGCTAATTGCTTGAGGTTTTTACACTAAGTTTAGTTTAGTTTTGTTATGTGTGTACCAAAATTAAAAAAAAAAAAATCTATGGTATTGGCCTGTCTACGTTTATTGTTAGACAGCAGATTCCTCTGATTACATTTTGTTGCAGTACTTCCATTTACAATGCAGCTTAACTTTTCCTAAGGTCAACTCAAAATTTTGTAAATTGGGGGAAAGGAAGTCTAAGGATCATTTTCTTGCACTACAAAAATATATGAGAGGTCTAGACTGTAAATGGTGCAGAAATAGAGATATTACACGGGAAACTGAACATATCTTCAAGTGCCCTGGGATCTGACACAAAGAAGAAAGATACAGAAGTAGACGTGTGAGGCTGGATATGAGTTTCCTAGGTAGAAAGTAGATTGTCCCCTAGCAGATTTTGGGGAATTGTTCTTTGTTACTCAGGTGCTTGCAAAGTTGGCACTTTCTCTGGACTATCTCTAGCAGCGTTTTAAGCTGAACACCTCCTGACCAGGATCGAGTCCACAGCCAGGCAGGGTTCTGATTTTCAGCTGCTCTGAGTACTTATGAGTCTTTCTGAAGTCAGAGAGAAATGCTGATACCCTTAAACTTTGCCACCGTGCGGTTCTGCGCTATATGTGTAAATGTATTCCACTTCAGGGATATGAAGTTCACAACTAAAGGCAGCTGGACAGTTATCGTGCCTGTAGACAGCAAATACAGCGTTATCAAGTGAGCCAGCTCCTGCTAGTGGTGCTAAGTTGAGATACTAATTTACTTCTAGAAGGCACATAGAACGCTGGCAAAACTCTTGCAAGAGCTGAACTCGTAGACCTTACCTGATTTCCAGCGACTGCTTTCTTGCCTCTGTCAGCATATGGAAATGTTGCCACCTACTGGTCCTTAATTAACTGGCACCTCTTTCCTACCACGTTAGTTTAAATTGTGTCTCTTGTGGCCGAGGGAGGTCCTTAGAGTTGATAATTAGTGTGATTACCTGAACCTCAACTGCGTGCATTGTCCAGTTCTTCCTGAAGCACTGGATGGCCATACTGGACAAGGTTCAACATCAAAGCACCATCATCATCATAACCCCATTATATCCACTTAAGAATTGTGAAAGCTGTGGCTTTTACCTGTAAAATTTTTATAAAATAAGCAATCTCAGCCCCAATCACGCGGATGTTGTTCACTGCACTGATGTAGTTGCCTTTTGCACCTTCTTTCCAATCTACAGCAATGCAGTTGATATTTTCCACTTCCAGTAACAGCTGATGTGGGAACACATAAAGCAAAGTATTTAAGGAAACAAAATAACAGGGATTCAACTGAAATAAGAATAAACATTAAAAGGTAATATAACAATGGAATTTCTCTTTCTTTACTAAACAGTGCTGTTCACTGTAGCCCATACGACACTGAAACGTGCATCTTCATACAAAAGAGAATATAACAAGAATTCATCCAAGAAGTATCAATTATGAAGGACACTAATAAAAATATTTTGCTTTATAAGCTATTTATATGCATATCTGAAATAATTTCGAATAGCCACACAACTGCTCAGTAGTTTCCATGGGCGGTATGCGACTTGCTTTGAGGGAAGTTGGTAGTTTAACTGAATAGCATAGCAAGTAGACTTATTTACCAAGAGCCTTTAAAACTGAGAAAGTCATGTCAGACTGGAAAGGTTTGGAGTAGAGTAGAAAGTTTCTATTTCAGCAAAGAAACCTAATGCAATGGTCACTTCAGGACTGTCCAGTCTTGCAGGGATCAGTGATTTTGCCACTGGAAGAATCACATATTAATATCTGCAGCTGTAGTTTTCTGTGACTAAGGCTCTCTTAAGGTTTGAGAAAGAATGAGGAATGGAAACAAAAATTAATCCATGATGAACAGCTGAAGGTGAATGACAAGGAAAACAGAAGGTTGAAGCAATAGTGTCTGGAATGCTGGACTCCCTCCTGTCCTGTAGGCACTATAAGTTTGTAGTGCGGAGAGGCAAAGAGAATTGCTGTTTCTTTTAAATTGAAAAAAAATTGGAAATGTAATAGTCTAGATAAAAGTCTTCATACATCTATGAACAAAACCAATCGACAGATCTGTGACTTAGTGATGGTCTTTTTCTAGCTTGTCCTTTTCTCTGCCAGCATGGAAGAAGCACAAACTAGGGTAGATTTTCTTAACTATCAGGACCAAGGCTGGCTGTAAACTCTGCTGATTTTGTGATAGTTTTGCATTTCATATTTTAAATCTTTTTTTCATTGTAGTTGGTAATCAAAAGGTGGTTCCTGTTTTGGGGGGCTTTTTCCAGAACTGAACAGTGGTGCCAGAACAGTATTCGTAGACTGAAACTTGAGCTTTACAGCTTTGACGGCCCTTTGACCAAAGGACGGTTCAATTGCTCTGAATCGGAGAAGCAGTGATCTGGCGTGTCTAACACATTATTCCAACACCAGAAGGGAGGCTGGGGTCACCTGTGTTCGGTATATTGCTTTGATCTGATCTGTAGGGTTTGGGGATGGAAAGTCTAGAGAAGCGTAATGTCAGAGATGACCAAGAAGCCTTGACTATGCCGCATCCTCCAGAGTGGAAACATTTTGGCTTATGTGAAATTTACTTCCTGGGTGGTATCAGCTACTACCCAATGAACTGCAAAATGGAAGGAGAACATTAGTGTCTAAAGGATACTGACAGATTGTAGTTACAACTGCTGATGGAAATCAGAGGGTACTCTCATACCAAGCACATTTCTACCACCCAGCCTTTTTTTCCAGTACTGCCAAATCCATGAACGATGAAGGTGGTGTTCCTACGTGAGGAAAAATGTGACTTTTGGATGGTTGAGTAGTTTATCGCTGAGATCACCTGTGTGGTGGGAAAAAAAAAGAAAAATTTATTCATACTATCAAACATTTTAAAAAAGTCAGCCGGGTCATTCAGTCTGTAGGACTCAGGAGACTACTTTTAGTGGACAAAGTCTGTCATTTTTGGAACTGGGGGACTCTTGTATCTCACTTTGCTCAGCTCCACTATGGCTTGCAAAGAAGTTGTACCCATGTGGTTTCTGCTGCTCCTATTTATTTTGTTTCATGGCTTGACTTCACGAACAAAGATTTGGGAAGGGTTTTCCCCATGCTTACTGCAAGCGATGAGTGCACCCTTCGGCCCTGCGCAGTGGATTTTTCAGGTGAGGAGCAGCGTGTGTGGAACTGGCCCCCTATTTTGTTTAATGCAGGAAGAACCCCCTTACGTGGAGTACGAAGCAGCCTAAAAGGGCCACGGTGTCACATGATGCCTGTTGGCCTGAGCTGGATGAGTTCCTCCAAAGAGCAGCCTACCAGTGCAACATGTCCTGCTTCAACTTGCCCCTTTACTGACCTGGCCTTTAGCCTCAATGTGCTGCTCTGCATCTAAGTAACAGCTTTGTTTGTTTGTTGTTATCTGAATAAGTGATGTTTCAGTGCCTGTTTTTGTCATTACCTCCTCCAGAAAGGCTGATAGAATTTTGTGCAAGAACTGTCTGCAACAGGGGTAAAGCTGATCTTCACACATTGCTACAAGCTGCTTAATTATATATTTCCCTTTTTCTCTGAGAATGGTATCTGACAGCTGTGTATTGTTTTCAGACAAATACAGGATCTGTGGTATGAGCTCAGGGAGTTTGGGAGTGGAAGGGTTGTGCCCTAGATCATAGATACATTTAAGTTTAGTGGTGGGAAATAGTGCAAGGTGTAGTTTGACATTTTATCAACGACAGAAGTGCAGAGTAACTTGCTGCTGATTGTAGCTTGTATGGTCAAACATCTCTGCTCGGCATGTTGTAAAAGTGTATTACAGGTATAACTTCTCATCCTTTAGAGAGTCTGAGTTGGATTCTCAGCGTGGCAACCAGGATTGCTGTAAGCAATGATGTCTGCAACACAGCAGTGATGATGTCGTAGCTTACGCCAGAGGAATCCTCAACATCCCTGTACAGCTCAGGGGACCCTGCATTTGGGAGCCTGGGATTTAGCAGCTTCCTAAGCATTTACTGAAGTGATGTGGTCCCAGTTCCTGGTCTTACAGGTTCCCCCACATTGCTCTGCTCATTATTTCAGGGCAACTTGAGTAGTTCAGAGTTCATTTTCAGAGTGCAGACAGACAGGTAAGAATGTAAAAACACTTAGATTTCAAGCTGGAATGTGGGTTAGGAAATGGCAAAAGTAGTTTTCTTCAGACTTTGGTTTCTAAAAGTCACAATATTTTCCTAGCTCAGCTTCCCTGTAAGACAGCAGTATTTGCTCTCCCATCTGAATACTCAGATATCTCTTTATCTGAATGAGTTTTCAGCCCCCTCTCAGAGACCTAAATGCATGTAAAGGGTAGTCTGACGTAATCCATATCCTTGTACACGAAAATGCCAGGGAAGCTGTTGTGTCCTACGGTTCATTGACAACATTTTTTTTTTTTACGCTTTACCCCGAAGTACATTCATCACCATACCTTCAAACTATCTTCTTACTCTGACTTGTTTCCCTATGATGACTGACGCAGACTCTTTGACAAAAGACATTTGTGGGTTTAGTCAGTTCCTCATGTTAAAAATAAGTGTCACCTGTGAGTTATTTCCTGTTTCTCTGGTGTAGAGAGAGAAGCTGATGTTCATACTTTCCGGAGAGTCAGGCAAACCTGTCAGAAGTCTTCCTGGTACCCCAGACCAGGGTGGGTCATCTGTAAAACAGCCAAGCCTCTCGTAGCAAACCTCTTTGCCTAGAGTAGAAGAAACAAGTTTTTTATGTGTCAGACTCTCTTATGCTTGATGATGTATTTGAGATTACAACAGAAGAAGCAGAAAGAGCAGGAAACTGAAGATTTCACTTTATGATTATTTTTGAGACTGACATTCATTCTTGTTTCTTTTAGGGATTTTGCCTGAAGCAGGTAACACAAAGGGAGCCAAAGTAACTTGAGGATAAACCGAGTAAAGACCTAGACACTGTTTTGCAGCATTTTCTAGGCTTGTAAAGGATGAATTAAATTTCCTTTTTTTTTTTTTAAAAACTCTTTTAAGAAGGGCTTGTTAGAATTGCTCCTGCATGCTTCCTACTCTAAGCGCTGTGTCTCTGCTCGTAGGAATGAGGATATCTATGCAGTAACCTTGTATGGTGAATGAAATGATTGTTTCTTTCAATATAGTAGCTTTTTCCTAGATCAAACAGGTTTCTTGCTCAGTTATGCTCAACTTGTATGTTTTAGCACTGTTTGTTGTGCTAAGCACCTTGTTGCTGAGTGGTTCTTTGTATGCTGCAGTCATGTAAAGACAGCTCGGGCACTGTCTTGATAAAAGTAGGACACGACTGAATTTCCCTCTGAATTTTTAGCAGAGTTATGTCTCTTGTGTTCTTAATACTAAAATGTAAACAGAGCAGAGCCTTTTAGCACTAGTTCTATACACAACAATAGACATCGTCATACAATGACCTGCAAATCATATTACAACTTCAATGTAAAGGAAAATACCAGTCATCATCTCCTATATATTATTTCATCTGAATTCACCTTCTAGAGGTAGTTTTTATAGATATAAGGTCTCACCTGTGACTGTGCCGAGGAGATTAAATGCAATAATCCACATTCCAACCACCTAAAGCAAATTGAATACACAGGTGAAGCATTTTATTTAGAGGGAATTGTCCTTTTTTTAAAGAGTGTAACACAAAGAGAAATGCAATGTGACCTGCACCTGGAAAGGAATAACCTCACACACTGGTTGATACACACTGGGGACCCATCAGCTGGAAAGAACCTTTGCAGAAAGAAACCTGAGGGTCCTGGTAGACACCAATTGACCTTAAGTCAGCAACATGCCTTTGCAACAAAAGCAGCCAGTAGCATTAG
>NW_010421389.1:80691-83216 GCF_000710305.1 Buceros rhinoceros silvestris
TCCAGGCAGTTTTGCTGTTCGTTGCAATTCTTGTACAGCCAATACCGCATGCAGGCAGCTGAGGGAGCGAATCAGAACATGAGATCCTGATTTTTGCCAGCTATGAGGAGATAGTTGGAAGATGTGGTAGAACCAAGACAGTGATATGAACAAAGACAGAAAAGACTGCATGCTTGACAGCTTGGGCCCCTCGCTACAAGAAGGACATTGAGGTGCTGGAGTGGTGAAGGGACTAGAGAAAAAGTCCTATGAGGAGTGGTTAAGAGAATTGAGATCGTTTAGCCTGGAGAAAGAGGCTGAGAGGAGATCTTGTTTCTCTCTACAACTACCTGAAAGGAGGTTGTAATGAGCTGTCAGTTTCTTCTCCAAGTAGCAAGTGGAACAAGAGGAAATGGCCTCATGTTGTGCCAGGGAACAATTAGATTGGATATTAGGATAAATTTCTTCACTGAAAGGGTTATGAAGCATTGGAACAAGCTGCCCAGGGAAGTGGTAGAGTACTTGTCCCTGAAGGTATTTGAAAGACACGTAGATGTGGCGCTGAGGGACATGGTTTAGTGGGGGATTTGGTGGTGTTAGGTTAATAGTTAGACTTGATGAACTTAAAGGTCTTTTCCAACCTCAGTGATTCATTATTCTATCTTCAGTCTGTTTGTACTGATTTTGCCCAGGACTTTTTGCATTTATGTACCTTCGTATCCCGACTTTATTCAAATTCCTTTCTTCTACACTTTCCTTACTTGGCTTTCCCATGGCAGTGGTTCCATCTCTTTCACCATTCTCCTCCCCTCCCATTCGCCTCATTCAGTGTTTTCAATTTCCTCTTCTAGGTGTTCCCCATGGCACCGACCTCTCCTTTTCAACATACTGCTTTTCATGTAAAGCAAAAATTTGAACCCTTCACCCCTGGCCACTGAGATAGCTCATTAGAAGTAATTAAGGAAAAATGGTAAATTCAGTAGGTACAACCTTGTTATGTGGGAAACTATCTCTAAGTGATATTTTTAGAGATTTAGCAACATGAGAAAGCCAGAAAACCAATGCTCCAAAGGTCATTGACACTGCTAAATTATCTCAGAAATAAACAAGAAACAATTGGGAATCTCACAGAATTTGTCCTTGAAGCTTGTGTGTCAAATGCCAGACAGGAGACAAATGTGATCCACCTATATGCTGGTTTTGGTGGAGTTCGGATTACTTAGCTGTAATGACATGGTTTCCCAACCAAGCTGAATGAGATAGGTCAGATTGCAGAGAATGTGTCTCTGAGCACTCTCTAATCAGCTCTGAAATCCCTGTGTGATGACTGCTCATCATTTATGTGTCAGAACGGAGGAGCAAAGCTGAATATTTGAGCAGTGAGCTGGAGCTGCAAAGTGCAGAGCCGAGAGGAATCATGAAAACTCCTTGGAAAAACAAGTTTCTAAGTCTAATATATCCATTGAGGTAGTTACAGAGAAGAAAACTAGCTGCTCGAGGAAAGTGGAAAGCAGAGAGGAAGTCTGGCAGTAAGTAGGAGGGAAAAGGATCAGGAGTTATCCTAAGCAGCTGGTCGACAGACAAGAACAGAGAACTCCTAACTGTTGGCCGAAAGGAGAACCTCCATTCAGCTGGAATACCTGTCAAGAAGCACCCACCACCATGACGAGGACCTGATGACAGTGCAGGAAAATCACAGAAAACGTGGCTCATCAGATGAGCTAGAGAGCTTAGTGGGATTTATTTATATTTATTGGAGAGCTCTCGTATGCAGACGTCTAGTCCGTGTCAGGAATGTTACAGCAGGAAGGATAATATAATTTCTTTTCAGATCCAAAATCTGAAAGGCAGATGATGATTTAAGAAAATGTGGGCAGTTGTTGCTAAATAAAAGTGATCAGTATTTTCCTCTTACATGTTCTTATTTTGAAGGCAGAAAATAGAGACTAACATGTGGCAAGGTAAATAATAGAAGATGTGGAAATGATAAAGTACTATTTCTGCGTCTTCCATTACATATTTATTTATTCTGGAATGTTAATTCAGTCTGTTAAGAGAGGTGTAGTGTGGGTAGGAGACAATTTTTAATGGGTAGGTTTTCTACAGTGGTCTATATTAGTGACAAAAGGATTGTAAAGAGGTTAAGAAATGATGCCTTTGTAAAAAGAGCAGAGGCAGCATTAAACTTGATGGAGGAAAATTCTTCCACTGGGCTTTTGAGAGGTTTAGTGCTGAACAAGAGGAACTGGAATGACTGGTTTGTGCACGTGATCTCAGCCTGGCCAGTACTGCTGGCAAGAAGGCTGCTGAATGTTGAGCTCAGTTATAATGCTCAATGGACAGAGGAAAAAAAAATTCAAATATTCATAGTCCGGCATCCTAATGTATAAAACCTACACTGAAGCAATAATTGTCCTTCACAAGAGGCCATCAAGTCACCTTCCAGACACTTGTTCAGCCTGTGATTCGTGGGCCAGAAGTAGCTGTTTGTGACATATGAGAAAGTCTGCCTAATGACAGTCAATATATTTTTAAGTCCCACGTAA
>NW_010421389.1:83307-109108 GCF_000710305.1 Buceros rhinoceros silvestris
CCTAACCCCCCCCCCCCCCCCCACCCCGTCTATTAATGGGAAGCAAGTTCAAATCTCAGGGATTTTAATTATCAGCATTTTTAACCTAATAATCTCAATGTGGTAAACAGATTTTTTTTTTTTTTTAATTTAGAACAAGGTATGCTATTTATCTAATCGCTAAGAATTTTACTCACCATTCTCTAATCACCCTTCTTATCTTTTTCCCTGGTGAGCCGTAACAGGATACAAATGGCAATTGTTGTCCTTATTGAAGATTGGGTAGCTTTACGCTGATAAAAAAATAATAGAAAAGAGATTAAAAACCTACAGGCAACCTGGTAAAGTGAAAGAAGCTAAAAGAATACAAAAGGCTGAAAAGGGGAATTAAAGTTAGAAGTCACACAGATCTCATCAGGATAAGCAATGCCAACATGTACATCCATGGCCAGTAGAATTTAGACGTGAATTAAGGAGGAATATCTCATGCATGGAAGAATTAGAAAAGATGTGATGTTTTTGCTTCATTACTAGATAAAATGGAGCAAAAGGCAATGATGCGGCTGAAGTGAAACGTTTATGCTTTTCTTTTTCTCTCTTTACACAAAACCAGCTGATGCTGTTCACACCAGTAAAATGATAGGCTGTGATATGCTGATCAGATAATTCTCCATCTGCTGTAGAACAGCTGCTGAAACTTCATATTTTAAAATCATTGGACTTTGGTATCTCATAGCTGAGATCCTTAAAAAAATTAAAAAAGCTACCAAAAGCTATCAAACAAACCTATTGACAATTTTTTGTTAAGTTATTGATTATTAAGAAAACTCCAGAGATGTGGTTTGAAGGCAACTGATACGCTAACAGATTAAAAAAAAACAAAATAGAAAGAATGACCTGAGGCAATTCAGACCTGTGGAGTTTCAGTCCAATATCAGCCTGAGGCAGAATAATGGAATTCTCCACAGGATATGCAGTCATGAAAGTAAAATTGTTGAAAGATTAAGTTATGTAAGTGAATCCAGTTACATGGCATGACATTCTTACAAGATCAACATTGTAAGTCTCATGATACTCAGATTTTATTAAGATCTGCACTGCTACTTGATATTGTTGTCAAGAAAGTAAAATTGTATAAACATAGTATTACCGCAGTTAAGTAGATTAAAAAATTACATGCATGGATTAAGTAGATTAAATATTGAGTAATTATTCCATCTCAGACTATGATGGCAAAGAGCTAGAAGGGAACTCCCGGATTTACAAATACAGCTCTCGCTTCTGTGCACTATCGCATCACATCATGATCAAGCCATGATCATGGCTTTTTAGCCGTCTCTTTTGACCATATAGTTCCTCGGTTCTCGTGATGGATCATCACTGATTAGGGTTTTAGAGGAATCAGTTCCTGGAATTACCCTGCATGCCAACTTTCAACTGATACTGCTGGACATGAGCTCATACTGAAAAAATATTGATACCTAGACTAAGAGATCAGTAAATAACAAGTACAGGTCATGGATGTTGGATTATTTATTATTGTCTGGGGAAGTAAATGCCATCACACTGCATATAATACTCACAGAATGCAGATGAACATCTGAGGAAGCAATAACTGTAAAGGCCTTTGAAGTCTTGCCAGTGTATTACTAGTGACTTCTGAGGTGCCAAGGAACTTCCTAGTCTTTGTTTCCACATACGCAGCTGGGAGAATGGTGTTTTCAGTATATATGTTGTATCCAATATAGAGGTGGGGTATTATTTAAAGAGCACAAAGGTTTCTTTGGTGCTGCATGCACAATCCAAGAGGAATACTAAGAAAATGAAGAAGGTTGAGGGAAAGTCTTGGATCATCATGAGAATAGAGAAGAGGGAATGTAGAGCAAGAAGTGAGGAAAGGACTTTTTTAGACTAGGAGTACAAAAGCTCAGAGTGTAAATGATTGAACCCTGAAGATATGACCAGAGACCAGAAGGGGAGCAGTGATACTCAAACTAAGCAGTAGTGGTGGAACAAGAACTAGGCATGAGAATATGAAGTCCAGTGTGTCGTCCGGAAATAGCCATCCAGCTGGAGTCACAGGGCAAAACCCCATAGCTAGTTTTAAAATGGAGTTTTATCACATTTTAATGTGACGATGAGAAGTGGTATGGACAAGGGTTGATGACCTAGCCAATGCCTTCCACTTCTTCATCTTGCGTTTTAAAGAGGCCAAATGGGAAGTTAAAGGGTCACCTCAGCAGCCTATGCTGAGGTGGGGAACGGCCTTCGTTCATTTTCTCATGTTCAAAGCAAGCAGCGGTCGAGCAGCAGCAGCTCTTTCCTGCAGCAGTAACAATCTGCAGTGCTAGCTCGTTTTCATTTGTCAACAAAGCCAGCCAGGGCATCTCCTGCCCCTTCAGTTCTACGCTGTCTTTTCAATTTTCATGTCCACTTTTCCCCTTCAGTACTCAAGTTCTTTACCTTCACATCTTTCTCATTTTCACTACGATTTTCTTTCCTATCTTTTCTTGCCTTGCTACTCCAGCCATGCTTCCTGTATTTCCTGCACTGACACCGTCCTTACACAGGTATTTTTGTCAGTTCTGTCTTTCCAGTGCTTTATCTTAGCCTTTCATACGTTTCAGTAGTTTAGTGCAGTGCTCAGTTAACAGTGTAAAGGCCACACAAAGGAGGCGAAGCAGCCATCCAGAGTTTAGGATATAAGCCTTGGGTATAGAAGTTACAGGGTAAATTCCCTGTTCTCTCAGAAGACTCTTGCCTGGTTTTGAGCCTGAGGAATTTAGAGCGCATTTGCTAACTGCACACCCAAGCATCGTAACATTAACCAAAATGGTAAAAAAAACTAAGTAAAAAAATTACAGTAGTACCTTTAGGCCTCACATTTATTTATTCAAATGCATGGAGTATGTATTCGCTCAAACACAAACATCTGGAAGTACACTATTGTTTTTTATTTGTTCATGTTTGAATGTGATTTTGTTGTTCAGCCCATTCTTTAAGAAGTATACAAAGAATACCATCTTTCCTAGGCACAGTCCCTTTTGGTAGCTCAGACACAGTGTTTGTCCAGACTATCAAACCCCCAAAACTGGTGTTCACAGCACTGGACAAGGTGCTGGTGATACAGTGTACTAACTCAGGTAGCGGAGTAAATTTGCATAATTGATAAAAGACTAAATTTAATCTTCAGCTCCTCCCCATAGATAGCCCATAGAAGGATCCTGATTTCCAATGAAAGCTCTTTGTCATTTCTTCAATACAAGCAGGTTAATAATAAGTCAAAGAGCATCTTGCCATTAGCTGGTCTCCACTCCTGCTGGCCCACCAGCTTTCATGTACAGTTAAGTTCTCCAAGAGATTTATTTTAATTGAATAGGTCTGAAACCTTCAAATTTAACACTGGACAAATAAATCTTGTAGTGGAGCAATGATGTCCAGAACATTTTGTAGATTTTCTTCTCCAAACCACCCAATATGAATTAGCAGCCAAGGCAAGGCATGGCTCACATATGCTGTCTCCTCTGGGGCATAGAGTTTTCTGAGTATCTGCTGACCTCTTAAACCGAATCTGAAACTGTGAACTAGGCCATTAACCTGAAATAATGACTCAGAACAGTAATGCAAATTCTTTTCTTGAAGTGTTTATTGTGGGGAGCACTCTGATAAAAATGAGTAAGTATGAAAAGTTGTACATAGATTTGTTCATCACTGGAGTAAGATTTTGGCTTTTAAGGTGCTTAGAAATGGTGAACAATGTAATGAAGTTGTGAGATAAAACAAAACCTATCAAAGATCAAGTCCTTGGCTTCCCACTTCAGGAATTTGTGCAGTACCTGCTCTGGTTTCCTAAATAATAGGGTTCTCACCTTGACACTACACTGGTATTCATACATTTAAATTTACAGAGACAATTAAGATCATTTAATCTGACTACAAGCATCATTAAAAAAACCCCAACAAACATGATTCAGTTTTGGGAGGTGGCTGTGCCAATTCTATGCTAAGGAGCCTTCATCTGACTTACAGCCACCATCTGGCTGCTTCTCTCTCTTTCCAGGAGGACCTTCGCTGGTCCTCTTCACAGTTAGAATACTGTTAAATTTAGTCAACTCTAAGACCAACATTATTTTACTTTTGCCGTTTCTGAAGTGCAGAATAACCCTTGCTGATGACTAGCTCAAGTTTATCGGTATATGGCAATCTACCAAAATGCATCTCATTTGCCACATTGTTTTATATAACAGCTCTGTAATTCTTTCCATTCTCCCTTTAAATTTGCAGTGCTCCTAATAATGCTTGATTTTGTGCCCGAATTTACCCCTTTTTGTTTCAGCTGTTTCTTATGTTCTCATGCATTTTCCCTTAAAAAAAGAAAAAACCCAGATTCTGTTTGCAAACACTGTCATTTTGTTCTTCCTTTAAAAACACAGGGATGTATTCAGTCTTAAATTACCTTAGCCCCACTGGATCCACCCTGTTTTTCTAGCAGCATTACGTTATCACAGCCCAGAAATCCTCATCTCCTACTGGGATTTCCTGGAATTGAAAAGTTTTAAGCCTTGTAGCTGCTGCAGGGGCCTCCTAAGGATCACTCTGAGTCCTACTCTTTGTTTTTCACCTGTTGACTCAGACAATACTGTTCCGCCTGTCTTTTTTTTTAACAGGAGTCCTTACAGTCCTCCAGCCCCGACCAGAAATAAGGACTTGCCCAAAAACCCTATCAAGTTTTCAGCCACTTACCACTCTGAACGCAGGAGGGGTTGCTGCTTTGCCAGCTCCGTTCAGCCAGCTCCCTGTCAAATCCTGGTTGCTACCAGCTCTTTTCACTTGGAATCAGTCCCACGACAGTGGGTGCGGACCTGCCCACATGTCATCTAATTATAGGCTTTGTGTGGGTGAGTGAGAACCTTTGTAAGAATGATGCTCTTATTGCTGGGTATAAAAGATGTTGCCTTTTCTTGTCTCTCATCACATCTAATTCAACATTTTCACCTCTTAAAGTTTTGTTATGGGTTTGAAGAACAGCAAGACGAGGCCATTTGAGCCCTGAGGGGGGTTAAAGTATGTAACGTTCATAACAGCCAACGCGAAATGCTCACCTGAGTTAACTGGTTATCATAAGCTCCTGTTACAGACAATGGGCTGAGCCTTGTCTGTGGAGAAGTTCACAGCAGGAGCATAACTTTGCTGCTCTGTGTCACCTGCTGGAAGTCATCAGCTATCTGTTTGCCATCTGCCTGATGTACATGCCCTGGGAAGGAAACTCTTGTACTTTTTCATATAATCAAACCTGCTTATATTTTTTACAGCTAGCTTCTTTTTAAAAGGGGCCATTGAGAAATAATTTTGTTACAGCTTAGGGAGAATATAGGAGCCTGAGCATTTATTGGCTTTTTCTAATGAAGTTACTCAAGTTCTTTCTACCCAGCACCATATTGACTAATCTAAGTCCTCTTAGGCCATTTGGGATTCACAGATTTGGTGTCTCTGTACCAAGCTCTCTCGTTGGTTGGGATGTTCTGAATATAACTGGCATCTACTGCAAATATTGTGATCCACTTAGAGCAGAGAAAACACAGCTACTTTCATTCAAAATCGTGTCAGAAGGAGGAGGTTATGATGACAATAATCATGTCATTATCTTTTTCTCTGAAATGGCTTTGTGACTAGTCCATTATGTTCTCTTCTGTGCTCTGGAGGTTGTGGGTCACAACTACGTCACAACGCAGGTCTGTCAGTTTTTGGGTGAAACCTCAAATCACCACACTGCTATCTACAGGATGGGGGCAGCCATAACCACCTCTTCAGGCAACTGTGTAAGAGCAACTGTCATCCTTATGCAAGGAGTGATTCAAGCGCTTAAGGGCAGGAAGTAACTTGGGTTGAATCTACAGCTCATAAGAAGCCAATTTGTGGTCTTGTGATACGTGAATTGCCTGAGAGAAGATATCATTTCAGAAATAACACTGAAAATCTGTTTTTCCTTATGCTGAGCTGTGCATCACGCACTCAGCCCGCTAGCCATTGTAAAAACCAAGCTAAGAGTGTCTGTCACTCCTTGTAGAGTGTGGCACCTGCGTGAACGTTTGGATCTGGGTCTGGTTCTTGTCAGTAAAGTAGCGCAAGCCAGTGCCATATATGATGACAATCATTAGAAAGAAGCCGCAGAGGAGTCTGGAGGAAGCAGTGGCTAGTCAGTGACTGGATCTCATATTTAGTTACTGCTTACACTGAAGGTATGTATGTAATTTCAGATAAGACTGAACAGATCTAGCTATAAGAAATTACCTACAGTCCAGTCTAAGTTCATTGACTGGAAGATGGAAATTTGGCCGCACTTATGGGACCTGTATCTCCTCAGAACAATGTAGCTCATTAGGTGAGTCTAGGAAGGAATGAGGTTGGGGAGCTACAGACGAGATAAGGAATGTCACGTGCCCCATTTGTCAAAACACTGGCACGTAAGTTAAATGAAAGAAGCCAATGAAACTGGTGCCTCAGTTATGAAACATCCTCCAAAAATCACTGAACATCTTTGTGTGAAAATCAGACCCTTTGGGGATCTCCGGTGATTGCTGGACGTGCTCAAATATTTTGCTGTACTTTCAGAGTACAGCAGCGTTCTTTGTGTATGAGTGCTGAAATGGTGCCAGTGAGCCCTCCCAGCAGTACAAGTACAGCCTGGAACAGAAGCATGCTTGCAAGAATACCTCCAGGAACAAACATACACGAATAGCTGAAAACTGCATTTGGCAAGAATATAAGTTTACTAACTTCTTTACTTTGCTGTTTGATCTGCTCAGGATGCTGATAAGCTACAAGCTGCTTGATACAGGGCGACCACGGAGGTTTTCAAAATAGTTTCACTGTGGGCAGATGTCAGAGCCAATTCACAGTGGTGCAGAATAAATTAATGTAGGCCAGTATGACAAGCTGGAATTAATAGTGAAAAGAATTTCTAGACCATATTGTAGAGTATTGATGTCTGGCTTATCTTAGGAATGGTCAATTTTTCTGGGTCTGGTTTTATGTCTTAAGAGGAGAACAGCAGTTTTTTATGGACAGTAAGAAAAGGCTGGCTTTTGCTGTTGCCTCTGGCAATATCGTAGAATGTTTTGAGTTGGAAAGAACCTTCAAAGGTCATCTATCCAGCCCCCCTGCAGCGAACAGGGACATCTTCAACTAGATCAGGTTGCCCACAGCCCTGCCAAACCTGACCTTGACTGTCCTCTCTGGGCAACCTGTGACAGTGTTTCATCACCCTCATTGAAAAAATTTCATTGTTATATCTAGACCAGATCTCCCCTCTTTTAGTTTAAAACCATCACCCCTTTTCCTGTCACAACAGGCCTGCTAAAGTCTGTCCCCATTTTTGTTATAGGCCCCCATTAAGTACACAAAAAAGGCCAGAATAAGGTTTCCACAGAGCCTTCTCTTCTCCAGACCAAACAACCCCAGCTCTCTCAGCCTGTCCTCACAGCAGAGGTGCTTCATCCCTCTAATCATTTTTGTGGCCTCCTCTGGACCTGCTCCAACAGATCCATGTCCTTCCTGTGCTGAGGACTCCAGACCTCGACACAGCACTGCAGGTGAGGGTCACCCTCCCTCAACCTGCTGGCCATGCTGCTTTTGATGCAGCCCAGGATATGGTTGGCTTTCTGGGCTGCGAGCTCACATTGCCGGCTCGTGACCAGTCTTTCACCCACCAGTACCCTCAAGCCCTTCTCTGCAGGGCTGCTCTTGATCACATTATTCCCCAGTCTGTACTGATATGGAGGATTGACCTGACCCAAGTGCAGGATCTTGCACTTGGCCTTTCTGAACCTCATGAGGTTCATTCACGCAGGCCCACTTGTCCAGCCTGTCCAGATTCCTCTAGATGTCATCCCATCCCTCCGGTGTGTCAACTGCACCACTCAGCTTGGTGTCATCTGCAAACCTGCCGAGGCTGCACTCGATCCCACTGTCTATGTCATTGATGAAGGTATTAAGGAGCACTTGTCCCAGAATAGATCCCTGAGGGGGACCCACCTGTCACCAGTCTCCACCTGACATCAAGCTATTGACCACTACCCTCTGGATGGGACCATCCAACCAATTTGTCATCCACTGAACAGTCCTCCTATTAAATCCATATCTCTCTAGTTTAGAGAGAGGATGTTGTGGGGGGCAGTGTCAAAGGCTTTACAGAAGCCCGGAGAGATGGCAGCCATAGCTTTTCCCATCCAGTGACGTAATCATTTCACCATAGGAGGCCAATAAGCTGGTCAGGCAGAACTTGCCCTTGGTGAAGCCATGTTGGCTGGTTCAAATCAGCTACCTATCCTCATGTGCCTTAGCAGAGCCTCTAGGAGGATCTGGCACAGAGGGGAGGCTGACAGGTCGGTAGTTCCCAGGGTTCTCCTTTCCCATTTTAAAAATGGGTGCCACGTTTCCCTTTTTCAGTCACCAGGAACACATTCTGCTGGCCAGGACTTTCCTATCCTCATGTGCCTTAGCAGAGCCTCTAGGAGGATCTGGCACAGAGGGGAGGCTGACAGGTCGGTAGTTCCCAGGGTTCTCCTTTCCCATTTTAAAAATGGGTGCAACGTTTCCCTTTTTCAGTCACCAGGAACATCATCTGACTGCCAGGGCTTTTCAAATATGGAGAGTGGATTAGCAAGTACATCAGCCAGTTCCTTAGGACTCTGGGATGCATCTCTTTAGGTCCCATAGACTTACTTCAAGTTCCTCAGGTGTTCATGAACCTGATTTTCTCCTACAGTGGGAGGGACTCTGATGCTCTGGTCCCTGTCTTGTGGTCCATCAGCTTGGGAGGTATGACAAGACAGGCAAAAAAGTTGTTGAGTACCTCCACCTTCTCCTTGTCTGTTGTAACCAACAAGTGAACAGATCCAAGTGGTTTTACAGACGCTAGGATGAGAATTATCAAGGACATAAATGCCTTCTGTTAGTAGTGGCCTTCACACAGGTAGGAAAAAGAGGATCAAAACACTCACTGAGAAACATGTTCTCCTAAGAAATCTGAGCAACTGTGTTTCAAGTGAAGTGATGTATAAATTACCAAGGCTTTCACAGAAAGATAAGGGAATAAAAATGTAAAAGCAACATTCTTTTCCTCTCATTTCAGTTTTAGATTGAAGATGGGTAATGAATTTCTTAGCTTGGGTGGAGGCCATCTGGAAGTAGCTTTGTGTATTTTATCCCATAGAGAATTTCTAATACGTATAGACAAAGACCACTCACCACCTTGGAGAATCTTACCCTTGATCTCTGAGTGGCAGAGCCACAATAACTTTCATGTTATTTCTATTGCTGAACTCCAATGTGTTCATTCTGGCCAAGTGAACAAATCTTATATTGAATAGAGGCAAAACAAGTTTGCTTTAGTGTATCTTTTCCAGTATTGTACAACAGCAAAAAAGGAGAGTATTTTGGGAATGATAGCTATTTATGGCCTTCCATAATACGTGTTGCTTGCTAATTAAATCAAAGTAAGCAAAGATACTGTTAAATTCTGGTTTTGTGAGCTGGACGCTTATGGAGCATAGTATCATTTAAAAGAAATAACACTAGGAGAGAATTTTAGAGCTGATGGTGAAAGTAACCAAAGACAGAGAGGAGTCAGTAGGGACCACGTGTATGTTTAGCCCATATCCGGGACTAAACTACAGCAGTTGCTCTGTCACCCGATGACCCCTTCCCAGCCAAAAAAGGGGGATTGGGAAAAGGAGAGAAGACCCATGGGTTGAAATGAAAATGGATGTAATGCAACAGCCAAACTAATACTGCACTAATAATAAAGCCAGCCAGGCTTTCTTTAGAAGTTGTAGGAGGGATCAAAGGGAAGAGGGTGAAGTCTTTATTCTGAATGCTCGATCCCCTATTAACGCTAGATTGTTAAACATTTGGAAGACGCAGGTGAAACAGAAGGGAATAACTGTAGATTTGCCTTGGAGATTGGAAGGCAAATGCGAATCTTGAATGTTTAGTTCAATAGAAGAATGGCTCTGCCCAGCTCAGATGCAGACCAGTGGCTCAGAACAAACTGGGTCATCAAGGACTCTGGACATCTCCTCATTCTATCCCAAGCTTTCCTAGTAGCAAAAAAAGGAAAAACTACACCAATGCCAGCCTATATTTTCACATATTGCTTATGCTTCCGGTGTGGCAAGACACTTGCCTCATCCAGCCTTGTGGTCGCTGGGAAGAGAGGTCTGTTTTTCTGCAGCACAGCAATGTAGGCGTGCTCTGTTTGTGAGAAGGTTGGTGATGATGCATGTTCTTTCCGGAAGTTTTTAGATTCTTGATAGTTGAAGATAAAGAACAGATTCTTGGCTCGTAATTTGGAAATACGCTATAAAAATAGATCTGGGCATGCCCTCAGCTTCTGCTTCCTAATTATTGGAAACAGAATAACTTAAAACAGCTTGGAGACTATTTGAAATTAGAAACTCCCTGATACCATGTTACTACAAAAGAAGAATAAGAGAGCTACAAGTTTTGTAGCGAGCCCATGTACATAGGTCTGCTGATAAGGTCAGTGAGCAATTGTCTACCCTTCCAGTGGCAACTCCAACTGCAGTTAGTGTTGGTTTTGGAAGAATAACTCAAACAAATGTTGGGAATGAACAAAGATTTTAATTTTTACTTCTGTCCCAGGAGCGTAATTGCTAGAGCCAGGGGTTACACAGAATACCCTGACTGCATTAAAGGCTCAGCAAAATCACTTTCTGAAGATTTTTATTTTACCTTCTATGTAACAGACACAGATTTGAGAATTGGAGCCTGTTGTAGGAAAAATCAGTAATTTGCACTGAAAGAAGAGAGTGGGGAAACTGTAGGTAAATAATTTTGCGGTAAAATTATCCAGGAAGAAATGCAAGTGAAGGGAGCAAGGCAATGCCCCTATAATTCAGAAAATAGACTTGTCTTCAGGCAATGTGATCTTACAGGTGGGTTGGTAACGGGTATGACAAATTGTGGGCTGAAAAAAATTAAAAACAGATCTTAGATCTACCAAAGGTACCTTCAGGATGTGTGTTCTCAGGCATTGAACCACTATAATAATTTACTCTCTTCTCTATGTGAAAGACTAATCTTAATTAACTGTAAAGGGAAAAGTCAGAAGGACTTGTCAAAATGCAACTATGTAGAAAGAATTAGCTTTTCTTGGTGAAACAGAGCCTGAAAAGAGAAATAAAAACTGATAAAAAAATCATGTGAGAGCAGGTGAAATATAGAGAGAAGAAAAAAAAAAGCCTGATGTATTTTTGCTTGAAGAAAACTGGAGTTGCCCATGGAGTTTCTATGAGGAAGGATGCCGGCAAGTGAAGGGGCCATAAAATGATGTAATCAGAAAGGAGATAGTCTGGAGGCGCTGGGGAGGCTTTCTGTACAAGGACCTTGTCAAGCTTCATCTCTAACAAAGACGAAAGACCGAAAGGACTTGGTAGGCTTACTGCTGCAAATTTGTGGTTCATTCACAAGGATTTAATCATTATATTCTAGGATATTAGATAGCGTGAAAAAATTGGAAAAGTCACAGAAATAGATAGAATAATTTTGTGGAGAACTCTAACAAAAATGGTCCTTGTTTTCTCATTAGCATACTGGCATATGTCATTTTAAAACAAGCATACATTTTCTGAATGTTACATATAAAGTAAATATAGATGATGTAAGTGGAACAGAGAGTATTTTGGGTTACTTATTATTGCTGTTCCCTTCTACAAAAGATTTAAGAGGTTTGTTTGTATGTGTGTTTGTTTTACCTTACCCCATTGCCAAAAGTGTCATGAGAGAGAAAAGGGACTGAGGCTGAGTGCTTTATAATGGCTTTATTGGTAATTTACCTTTGCAATAATTTTTGTAGTGAACAAATGTTTAAGGTGTATTAAATGAAATGTGTATTGTAATTCTGAAGCTCTCATAGTGTTGCAGACTACATAAAAACTGAATGCAAATTGTAATATGTCCTTTAAAACCCCTAGACAAGTGAAGCACATTTGATTTAAAAAAAAGGGCTACCTTTCAGCATGACAGCCAAACACATCAAATGGTGCATCTCTCTTGACATTTTAAAGATGCAATTTAAATTGTTCTAAAAAATTGACTTACCTTGTTGTGAAGAAATGGAAGAATTACCTGTTCCATCCTTTGTCAAAGGCAGATTGTCTTGTGAAATACCAAACCTTTGCATTTTTGGGACTGGCCCCGTTAGTACAAAATGCCGTTATCCAAAGGTTTTATACAAGTAACAATTTGAATTTTTATTTATACAAAAAACCAGGAGGAAGACTATTTGCTACCAGCAAGACACAGCTGCTCTCAGTGTTTGTTTTTTCATCTTTGGCTCATAAAAATAAATGTCTCTTGCTGTGTCTATAGATGTCTTACCAAAGAAATGCAGTGATGATGTTTACTGTACCAAAGAATGAAAATTAACTTCAGAAACAGTATATGACAAAAATGCAGATTAGGACAACAGGAGGGGAAGAAATTAATGCAATATATTATTTTTAGCTGAACTGATTATGTGAGAAAAAGTGTATTTTTAAGTGGTCTAATCAGCTGGACCACATTTACAGCAGAAGGCACCAGCCCATATGAGATGTCATGCTTTGTCAGAACACTGTAGAAATAAATAGCTGCAAATGAAACAAAAAGAAATCTTGTATTGAAAGAATATGATTTATTCTTCACAGAAACATCAAATCAATTTTGGAATTGCAAAAGTGGCACAGCCAAGAGTGGCGGCAGAAGGGCTTTGTGGAAGTTTTGAGTTCAACAGGACATTGCTTCTTTCTTGTGAGAAGCGATGACCTACATTGCTCTGCTCACACGGCTGTTACATGCTGTAACCCAACCCAGTGCCTGGCCCCGCTGCGCAGTTCTTTGTGACCCCAAGGAAAACAGTTGTATTTCTTTAGCTTCAGTTCCTGTCTGTAAGAGAGGGACAATAAATCTTCCTGTTTCCCTCCCCGAGTCTCCTTCGTCTGTGCAAGTCTGGGGCAGCGAGCTGTGGCTGTTTGTGATGGATGTTAAAGACGGTGTCATCACTAGCTCCAGGTACTTCCCAGCTGGTAGAAGTTCCTGGGAGGGTTGTTTTGTAATGCTCTAGTGGAGCACGGAAGAGGAGAGTCCCTACTTATGCAAGAAGGAGTCTTGCCTAAGGAGTTTCCCTAAGGGGTAGAGGAAGGTGGGTTCTCTGCTTGAGATGGCTTCTGGATCCTACTCTACATGGGTGGATACGGTGAGGGTACTGAAGCAGTGAGTCTGAGAAGGTAGAAAGGTGATTTGTCATCTTTGCTGCAAACCTCCCGAACAAGCTCCTCTGGCAAACATCACAGGAGGTGACAGGATCCTGGCATCTCAGAACTATTGCTGTGTAAAGTGGAGTGCACGGGTTCATCACTCCCATTTAGCCTTGTGTAATGCATTTCATTGATACCTTCTGGTAAACCTCACTGGGAGTATTAACGAACGGCTAATGGTCACGATGGGACAGAGCAGAGTTGCCAATTCCCATGATTCACACACGGGACTTCAGCACCCAAACGATAAACCTCACATTAGATTTAGAAATTAGCTCTATGTCTTGGACCACAGCGGGCAATTAAAAACCAAAAGGATTTTTGTGGGTAGCTTGTATTGAAACAGAAACAATCTTAGCTTATTTTGGTTGATGCTGATAACTTCTACTATTCTGTTTTTGTTAACGAATAATCAAAATGCTGACAATTTTGGGGAGGGGAACGCTTTATTGTAACACAAATAATGCAGCTTCAGCCTGACTTCAGCAGCTTTAGAAAGGCAAGGTAGAGGTAGAAAATTCAGCTTTGTCAATCAAGAGGAAATAGTTACTTGGAAGGCTGCCAGAAAATTGAAGATCCTCAGAAATGCAGCACAGTTTTGATAAAGAAGTTGCCTGTTCCAGGTATAGAGAGGAAGTCCCAGCTCAGCACTGAGCCAAACAGAGCGCACCATGAGTTCTTCCTCAGGAAAAAGGCAACCATCAAATATTTTGCTGTTCATTAAGCTGCGCTGCTTGACACACGGTGAAATTTGATGGCAGGGTTTCTCAGGATCTGCTGTAGAACTCGGTATGGAGACCTAAGCAGTCCTTTGGATGCGCTGCTATAATGTTGTTTAAACGGGTTCTTCAGGAAAGGAGTACTTGTCAGGCAACGCCATTCAAACTCTGACAATTTTTATATGTAAATTATTCCCTAGACTCCTGACATAGAAAGAGTGAGGTGCTTCTGAAAACAAGCACGTGTCCTTTTCCCGAACAAGTAGGCACTGTGAAAGAATTTGGCTGTACTACGCTCCTTTTTAATTTCCCCTCCCTGTTTCATTTTCTTTTTTTTTTTTTATTTCTCCTGACTTTCTTTTAATCTTCTTTCTTTATTTATTTTTTTTTAGTTGCTTATTTTTGGATGCTCCTCCTAAGGTAATTAAGTGCATTTAAAAGGGGAATTGGCTAGGACTTTTTTTCCCTGTTTCATTATTTTCCCCTTTGATTTATAATCACACTGCATGTGTGTGTGACTAGTAAAATAGAGATGTCACTGTAACTGGAACTCACAGAAATGTAACTCCCCTGTATGGATAAAACCTGACAACACTGATTTGGAAACAGAGCTTTGGTAGTGCACCAAGCAAATTGTTCATAGTCTAGTGAAGGAGCCTTGTTAGTAGGTTCTCTTCCAGATGTTGAGGGTTGCCAGAGTAGACAATCACAGTATTCTCCACCGAGCCTCAGCAAACTGCCAGGGCTTGCCACGTGCTCGGCCGCACAGTTCCAGAGCCACAGAACACAGACCTGGTGAGGGAGAAAGAGATTAAGGGAATATTTTTTAGCACAAAGGGAAATTTCCTTAGCAGCAGCCCAAGGTGGTCAATATAAATTCTATTTTTATTTCATGTTAGGTCAAAGCATGAGTTGTAGGAAACTGAGAACATAGTGTGTGTTAACAAATGGTTTTTTTTTTTAAAGAATTACTTGTTAGTGACTAATTATTAGATTTTAAGATGTGTTTGCCTTTATGCTCAGACTCCATTACCATTTTAATTTGGACCATGAGAGCGCTTTTGAAGGGAATCTCTCACTCTGTCTTCCCCGTTTACTATGCTTTGTTTTACATGACGAAGGGTGTCAGGACACATCATCTGGATTCATTTTGCCTAAAACTAAGCTGAGAGGTGTTCTGCAGAAGTGTAGCTAGCGTACTGCAGCTTCCAGCGGGTTCCTGATCCGTGGAGCCATCCTCCAGTACCCCGCCAAGGTGAGTGTACTGTGGCACTATGCAGAGCTGCTTCTGATGTGCTGTGCTACCTGTGATGGTGATGTAGGCACGTGAAACTGCGATTTAGGGGAAAAACTGGTACCTTTCTTACAAGGGCAGGGCTACCCCCACCTAGAATTTCAGATTTGATATATCTGTTCTGTGGGAATGACTGGCTGCAGTGCTGAGCATGTGGGAGTAACTGTAGTCAGCCAAACACCCAGGTAACGCCATGAAATTTGGATTAGGCTGTTATTGTCAGTACTTAAACCCACTTGCTTTAAGGAGCCTGATACCATCCATGCAAAGGTGTTTGGGGTATTTTTCCTCTTCTTCTGTTTTGTCTGTTTGATGTCCACCACCACCACCCTGGACTCACAGAACAGAACACTATTAGACTATTGGGTTGTGTACTCACACATTTCTGTTTTCCCCAGATACTATTGTGACTTCTTCAGCTCCCATGCAGCTTCTGTCTATGTGGCCTAGATGCTTTTTCCAGAGAAACTCAACTTTTGAAATGTTTCCAGAAATTTCTGTATCAATATAGTTCCAGTATGTGTTGCCTGGATTGAAAGTTCCTCTGCCAAAAGAAAAGCACAGAAGTGATGCTCTGTATTCTTTATAAATGAGGAAAAAAAAACCTCTACAGTTTAGGCAGAAAGGGAGAGGAGTTGTAGGATGCCATGAGAGTTGAATCCTACCATTACAATTTTTTTTTCCCCCCAGAATTACCAATCAGGGATGTTAGTCAAAAGCTGAGCTTATAAAGTGTTCTTGGAGAATATGTTCCTTAGGGAACACATAGGGCTCTTGATGCAGAGCTTCACGCAGATCCGAGGCTTTCAGCTCGGACAAGAGGAGGTCGTGTCTCAGGTCCACAAACTCCAAGCTCTGTCCTCTTTGCTGACTAGTCATTCAAGCCATAGAGTGACATCTTTTATGAAGACCTTGGAATCTGCACTTTTCATTCAACCTTTGTAGGGATTAGGAAGAAATGTCTGGTTGACATTTTGGTTGATTTCTTTCTTCAAGTCAGTATAGCAATTTTTTGCCTTCCCTGAAGCTATTGTGGCGGTGCTGAGGCTCCTTCACCTCTCCCAGCATGATTTATCCTGAAAACCTGGAGGGAGTTCTGAGGACTAGATGTCACCTCTTTTCCCCTGTGGCTGAAGTCTGTGGTGTGGATACCAGCTAGGCAAATGGGTGAAGGCCACAAAGTCTCTGTGTTAAACTTACTTGCAAAAGCAGAGGAAATTACATTCCTGATTATCTGTAGGGAGGTTATTGAGGATCCCACAACAGCCTTTCAGCCTATTAAGCCAATGTATAGGCTTGTGGGGACCTAAGATAGCTACTCAAAGGGACCTACAGAAGAATGCAAATTACTTAGTTGCTTAAATTCCTGTGCCTTTCAGGATGAAGAGGCTAGATTAGTTAGCCCAGCCTGTGTCTGTATTGCCGTGGGGCTTATTATAGACATTATTTTTGGAAAATGAGCTCAATCTTCAAATAAGTCTAAGTCAGAGAGTTCTCTCAGTGTTTCTGCTTGCTCTCCACCATGAAAAAAATTGAAAAATATGGTTTAGATTCATGCGTCTGTGGTATCAATGTTCATTGTAACAAAATGCCCGTTGCAGCGTGACATGAACAGAAATTACCTGTAGGTGCATCACTGCAGCGGTGTGTTTGCAACCAAAGGTACTCCTGGTATGGGCCAGTAAGAGGACTAGTTCACACACCGAGGAGGTTGCTTTTACAGTGTTTAAACTGTGCTCTTGTCAAAGATCAGTTTATGAGATTGAAATTCACATTACTGGAAAAAGGCAGGCTGAGGAAACCAGAACTCCAGCACAGTTCACAAGGAAGCTGCCACTTTCTCACTCACATATTCCCTAGAGAAGGGAATGATTAAATGACTGTACATTGTGCAGCTCTTTATCTTCCCAGAGAAAATCACCAAGCGATGTTTGAGTCCAGCAGCAGCCGCAGAGCTCCTTGCTTTGTGCTGCTGACTGCCATCCTCAGAAAAGAAGAGAAAATATAGAGCAAGAGAGAGCAGCAAGCAGATTTTGACCACAACCTGCAGCACGGGGAACTTCAAGCACTTATCAGCTACTTTTATTGCCACTGTAAAGCACAGATCATGTAGAACAAGATGTGATGTGTACAAATAGCTGTGTATAAAGTCAATGTGATAACATCGATAGAGTCATTTTTTCAGCAGTCATATTAAACTTACCTGTTAATTGTATATTTTTTCCTGATCCCATTAGTTCCAGTCAAGGCTACATCTATATTTCCCTTCACAGTTTCTGTTGCAGATACTTTGACACGTATCTCTTTTCGCCAGCCTTTGAAAACAAAATGAATTAGAAGATGGTTGTCAGGGGATTTCTTTCCTAATAGTAAAACTTCTCATATGTTCCAATGTCTTTCTGGGAGGGGAAAGGATTGCACAGATGTGCTTGTAAGGCAAATGTTAGTTTTGTGTGATCCTGGTAGTATCAGTTTCCTTGACAATGGTCTAAATTGCAGATCCAGTTGTTGCTGACCTACTGACTATGCTGAGTATTTAATCCGCCATGGCCAACACTGCACCTCGCTCTTCCACTTGGCCTCACTTTGTGTTTATAACACTTACGAGCTATTTGGGGGGTCCCATGGCTAGCACGTTAGCTCTCAATTATGAAGCAAGGTCCGCTGGACTGTGGTGTTGTTAAAGATGTATTAAACAAAACTGGCTGCTTTCCTGGCACAATCACGTTATACAGAGTCTTCAGGGTTTTCCTTATGCCTGTGCACAGCCCAGCAGCTGTCCGGAGATCCTGGCATCCCATGTGTGTCTTTCTACGGCAGAAGCAGGGGCTCAGATGCAAGAGCACATGCTGATTTCAAGCAATAAGGTTTGGGAAGTTTTTGTACTGGCTTTAATCCAGGCTACTCAAAAGATAATCTCTTCACCCACTTCATAAGGTTATATTTGGTTTCAGGCTATAATTTCTATAAACTCAACAGTTTGTAAATGTTGAAATCAAGGTATTCATTCAGATGTGAGAAACAGCTAGTCTCTCTATATTCAGATTCAATTTTTTCTTTTACTTTTTGCTCTTACAGAGATATAAGATTCGTTTTGTTTGTTTTAATGTTGCTTTCTTATTTTAGTGAATAATGACCTCAAAGGCCCTCTCTTGTTTATTGCCCTTGCAGTTCACCTGTGATGGATTACGATTTATTTACAAATTTTCTTCCTTTCCAGTTCTGCTTCTACATTAATCACAGTTAAAACTATACTCCTGATTACTCCCTGCCATTTTGACTTTATGAGCTTTGCAAGAATATCCTGAAATGATCCAGTTTTATAAATTTGTTAATAAAACCAATGTAAGTTCTTTCGATTTGAAGTGTTGTACTTTCAGCATAACATTCCTCCCATCTTCAGCTTTATAGAAGTTCTTGAAGCTGTCATCTAGTTAACAATATTTTAGCAGGGTTGCTAACTCAGAGGTCAGCATCAGTTGATCTGTTTCTATAATTATCTCAGCCTCTCTCAGCTGATGCTGGTACTGCATGTACCTAACACACCCAAAACTCCAGATTTTGTACCAAGTACCACCCATTAACTCCAGCAACTCTCTGTAGAAGATACTTGTTCACATATAATGCATTGCCACTTTAGAATTCACCACCCAAAACAAGCACTTACGAGCATATGGAGGGGAAGGCCCTGTGTTTAAATAAACCTTTTGCTCTTCTTTTTCAGTTCTGTGTAAGAACTTATCAGCATAATGACCCATCAGTGGGCATCCTTCCTTTGGACATGGGAAGCAGTGTCCCTGAGAAAAATAACAGTGCGATAGATGTTATCTGTTTTAGTCCCACTTCTTAAAGTTTAAGAAATTAGGGTATTTCAGCTTTTTCCCAGGGTTTTTTTAAAAGGTACTTGCTTCTGAATTCAGATCATATCTTCAGTATTTATTGATGACTGACATGGTCAGTCAGTTTATTTCATCTGGTTGAAAATCAGAGAGAAACTGGTTGAAAATCCGGCCTAATTTTTTATGCATTTGAGGAGACCATAAGTACATACCTTAATGCATGTTGTGCCTTATCACCTGATCTGTAAAACACAGGTACTATATTCATCTTTCACAGGGTCCATTGAAAGGTTGTCTGCTGGTTATTACAGGGTGGGCAACCATATTTGCAAGAGGTCTGGCTGGATAGCTCATTTATATTGCAAAGATATTTTAGTTTAGGAATACTGAAGCTGAGGGTCTTATTTTGGGATGTGTTCTGTCTGCTTTTCAGCCTTTATTCCCAATCAGAACCTTAATGAAATTAATCTACCTACGTAGATCAAACATTTAGATCAAGACCACGACGTTCATTAAAAAGAAAAGATAAGCATGTATATTTGCAGTCAAAGTGATTTAACTGCGGTTAGAAAATGTAGCATTGTTATATTTAAAGAGTTTCATTTTGGTATTTGGGAGGTACTGTAGGAACTGGTATTTGTGGATCTTTGGTTATTTAGGCATTAGATGGATGAAAGGCTAAATGATCACCATCACTTTTTTATAATGAGATTGAGAAAAACATTTCCCTTGCATCACTAAGTTGCACAGGGTCGAGGTTTTAAAGTCCTCATTACATCAAACTTTCAAGTTATGTGGCACTATTGCTACAAACGTTAACAATATTTTTGCAGCGTTGTAATTATTCCTTTTGGGAGTAGATGGAAATAAATTCTGACTTGTCTTCCTCCTTGACCAGTCCTCAGTTGCATTGTCAGGATTGGTCCACTAAAAGCCCAGTTCAGGCATGAAACACCAGGACATTGTGGAACACCAGGACATTGTGGAACACCAGGACATTGTGGAACACCAGGACGTTAATGAAGACCAGGACATTATGCTGCCTTCTTTCTTGAGCCATCTGAGGGCAGTGTGAGCAATCTGTGCTCTATAAACCCCGTTTAAACATTTCTGAAATCCAGAGGCTGTCTTCTTGATGATGGGTTCCACCAGATTTAGATGGACTTCCTTCAACCGGAGTGTCCCTTACTGCTGAACTATGCGACAGGTGAACCCAGCCACTGCTCTCTTGCTCAGCTCTGCATCTCTCCCTTTGTCACTCTTTTTGGTGTTTACATTTACTGCCTTCTGTTCTTGTAGATCTTTTTTCTGGAGTTTGTGGCTTTGACGTTTTGCCTAGTTTTGGGATATGGTCTGAATGTAGTCCGTGGGTCTGCGTAGCTCCCCCTGTATCCCAGAATGCAGAATTTGCCCCAGAAGTTATGAGAAGAAGGGCAGGGCTATAAGCCCTCAGATGAATATGTACCTGGTACTTACCAGCACAAAGTCTCGGTATGATTCACATTGATACCCAACAAATCCATTTGGAATGATGACACTCTCAGCATAATACTGGAGACTTCTTTTATGCCCACATCCAAAAGATCTATATACTGGGAAAAAAAACAAGTAAAAAAGATTAAAACTATACATTTACATGAAGTCCATACCAACACTTGTGGATCTTCTTTCCTCGAAAGCATTTATACGTTTGGTGACATCTTAGATTTAAAAAATTGGTAATAATTAAAAAATGTTTAAAGCATGAATTATTTCATTTTACAGGAAAAAGCATACTTGTGGCTACATATGTTTTTTTCACTGTGGAAGAGCTGGGTTCTAATCTGCATGTCCTTGTGTTTGTGCTGTTAGCAGAGGCGGAGATGCACCAAGACGGACCTCGTGCAGCCCCCTGCCCTGCTATATGTACTTATCTGCTTTCACTGTAGCATCAGAATTGAGGAGGATTTAGAAGAATTCCCCTTTGGTATTTCAAAGACTGGAACAATTCATAGCTACAGCATTCGTAAAGCACGTAGTAGTTACTATGAAGGAGTTTTCATTTGCTTACCATTATCACAACATGGTATTTTGTAAAACCACAGTTTCCACTCTTTTCTGGAATTAAATGTAATTATAGTAATTATTTTAACTTCAATGGCTTGCAGTGTTTTTAAGCTCTAGAAAATCTGTGGTCATTTGACAGTGGTGACTCTGTGCTCTGAAAAGCAAGATGTTTGGCAGTGTCTCCTTGATTTTGTCAGAATTGAAACAAGTATACTTTCCCATCAGAATGGAATTTATAAGCAGTCAGTACAGGAAATAAAAAAGTGCTAATTGGTTATATTTATGGGTCCCTTTTAACAAGTCTTGTCTTTGTTGGCTCTGAAGCCTTTCCTTTATCAAAGCACAGTATACTAAATTTAGGTTGTATAAAAAACAGGCTCTGCTCTGCTTCAGCATATTGGGGGGCTCATCTAATCACAGGGTGAAGCCTTGGACACACTTAACTACTTGCAAGCTGGCACAGTTTATAGGGAAAGCAGAATTTCACTTACTGTCAATATTTACGCATCTTAAAGACAGACGAGTCGGTACTGACCAGTTGACACATATTGTTCTTTATATAAGGAAAACAAAGCTCACACCAAAACCCCTCTGAGAAGTCTTTTTGTCTGTTTTTCTTGAAAGTAATCTGCATCATCAAGGCTTCCTGAGTATGTTTTCTTTAGTTAGTAGTTCTTTAGTAGTTCCTTCTTTAAATATTCAGACTTTTAACTTTAAAACCCCCAGCTCTTACAGTTGGCTTTCTTTGTGCTAGTGCCAAATTCGCTTAACATCTATACAACAGGGACATCATACTCCTCAAAAGCCAAAGAAGGAAGTTACTAAATAGCATTTCTTCAGCTCTAAACATACTACATATGTGTAAATATCAAAGAGAAGAGTTACGCACAAAGTAAGGTTTAACCAAGAGGTGGGAGTTAAGGCTGTCTCTATTTTTTAAGGATGAACAACCAACTCTGCCTACTCGTGTTCAATAGAGCTGAACTTCACCACAAAACACTGCAGAAACAGCCTTGTGCAATGTCTCTGTCAAATATTTATTGGTTTTGCTGATAATCTCTCTCATGCAGTCCAAGTTTCAGTTCCATGTGACTCTGTACGCAGCCAGTTTTCAGCCCTTGTTGTTGCTAATTTCTCCAACTAATTCTAAGACAGAGCATTTTTTTAAAGCAAATTTCTTAACTAGTAGTAAGGATTTTAAAATTGGCTGTGAATAAACTTCTGTAGGTTAGAAGTCAGGATTGTGGGGCTCTATTGTAGTGGATCCCAGGGTAATTCTGATTAACTGCCCAGCTTTCTTTGAAGAACACGAACTATCAACGGAGCAGTCATTTTACCATCTTCTCTATTTTTAACCTTGTGCTGTTCCCTTTGAAAACACTAAAGCTGTTAGTGGTGTGGATGAGTATGTCTAATCCCAGGAATATTGGAACTGATCTCTTTCTAGGGAGGAGGGAAGCCCAGATTTTAAAATACTCATTTTTGGATTATCCTTGAATGAAATTTTTCTGGTCCTTCATGTGTGGAATTCCCACTGGGATCAGTCTGTCAGCATAGAGGCAGGTACTTATAAAGATTGTGATGCACAAGTCTGCATGCTTTAACCTCAGTTTCCATCTGGAACGTGCCTTGGTTGGTATAAAAGAAAATTGGAGAGTATTTCACAGGCAGTTTTAAATCTTTCATTTATGACCATTCTCTCCCTCCTCCAAATCTGAGCTATTTAAATAATACATTACCTTAGCCTAGTCTCTATTTGTAACTACAGCTTATAATGAGGTATTATTTCTTTAAGATACATTTACCTTGCATAAGGTCATTGATACGCCGAGTTGCAGGAGGTACACGAAGCTGCTTGCATCCTGGCATCTTCTTGCCACCATTGGGGTAAAAATCAAGGTGGCCGCAAGTCTGAAGGATCCCCGGAGCTGAAATGGACAATGAATCAAGGCTGATTCCTCTGAGGTACCCTATGGTCAACCTCTGTGTTGGTGTCAGCCTTTGTGTGAAAACTTACCAAAGTCAAAGAAAAGGTGACCAGCCTGAGTATGAATTATATCGACAAATTTTGCGTCTGAAGGATCCAGCCTAACCATCGTGGGAGTATACTGGAAGAGCTGCCCAGCTGGATCCAAACCTAAATGAATGGAAATACATCTGATTGGGTAAACAATACTATATGTCAGATATGCAGTGAGTGTTCAGCGTACGTCACTACATTTCTGCCTTTACTCCCACATATAAAAATCCATTTTTTGGTCCACAGTCCGCAAAACAAGCAGCGTTTGAAGAGAAAAGTGCTTGGAGACATCGCAGCACAGCAAAATGCTCCTGAGTTCTTGGCTTACTTTTGGGGGACAATGTTAAAAGAAGAGGTTTGGGTTTTTTTTTCATGTTAGTGAAAAATATGAAATACTGACATGTTACTCTGAGCACATAGATTTGTTTGAGAAATTTTTTTTGTCAACAATCTTTTTATTTCCAAAAGAACTTGGTTGAAAATGTTATCCCTTCACTTCAGTGTCAGTGAGTTCTCTTTGGGACTAAAGCAACACAGTTCTGGCACCTGTTTCCCTGAATTGTGATGTGACTGCTTGCCGTGTACACAGCTTAGTCAAAGCAATGTCTATGCAGAGACAAGACAAGAACTGACTGGAGGAGAAAGGAAAGCAGCAAATAGGGAGCCTTTAAAGTGAGGTGAGAGTGTGTCATGACGCCGTGTCTGTGCAGCTGCGTGACTGACAGCTTTCTCACCTTTTCAGGGTGGCTGTGGCTATTTGCTGTCTCATCCTGACATACTGGATCTAGAGTTTTTAATTTTTCATTTCAAATTTTCCATCTTTTGAACTGCTGAAAAGTCACGTTAGAGTGAGCTTTTAAAACCAAAGATGACAATGAGTTTTACAAGTCTGTTATTACAGTAACACGGTAATTTACTCCAGTTCTTTTGTATCACTAAACATCAGACCCAAGTGCTCCCTGGGACCTGTGAAAAGTGACCACTATTTAGCCACAGCTGGGACAGTTAAGCCTTTCGTCATCGAGCCTTTCTCAGAGCTGTGACTGCTGACATGGAAATGCATGGCCTGCGATAGGATATGGCTTTGTTCGTGTACCCTCATGCCAGCTGTATACTGTTAACCGTGACAAACCAGCACGCTGTGGTCTGTAGTATATATTCATAAGACAGCAGCAATTCTTCAGTTCTCTTAATCTGCATGAAAATATAAAGCTTCATCAGCTGTAAGAGCTTCAGTACCTGTTATTCTCCCAATACCAGGTTTCCTCCTCCCCGCCTCCCCTGCGGCATGTGCTCCAAGACTATGCCCGATGAAATGAATGTTGGCAGGAGAGTAGCCGTAGTGATTCTGTGAAGATGTACGGAAAGGAAAAACCAGGCGAGTTAAGCAGAGGATAAAAGCCTGTGGCACTGCATCATAGCCCCATGTTGTGCCAGGACATGGCCAGACTAGAGGGTGATGGAGGGGCAGTGTCTTGGGTGGGAAGTTACTGTTGTGGGTGGTGGGATCTGTACCTAAAGAGAAGCAGGTCCCAACTCATCCCATCCTTTCTTATATCGTGTTGCTGGAAGGGAGTAACCTGTGTCAGGAATTGGTCCTTACAATAGGAAAGAAGGAAAAGGGAATTTCTGCACATAGCTCCCCTACGTATGCACTGATTGCTTATCCAAAAGGTGAATGACCCCACTGCCTCGCCCCTGAACCTGTCTGTCCGGTCAGGACAGCAGTCTGAGGTGGAGGTGTTTTCAGTGCCTTTGTGGCCTCCCCTCTGTGTGACTCAAGAGGCTCTTCTGCTATGGAGATGCTCCACCACACAGGTCCTGCAGGGCAGGGAGGACCATGCCAGGAACACTGCTGGTGTGTGGGGCTCAGCTGAGCTTCTGCATGGGAAGCCTGATAGTAGAGGCTGCAGGAGAGTTGCTTCTCTGCTGTGATTCAGTTCTTCCAGGAGGCAGGGTGTGACACACAGAGGGATGTTTTAACTGCATTGGTTCTCTTCACCCTGCCAGTTTTGCTAGAGAGTCTCCAGTCTGATATCTAATCCAGTAAAAAGCTCATCATGAGCAAAACTTTCAGAAACTATGGTCTGTAATGCTTTAGGGACATACTTATCGACGGTCTGATGCTAAAGTAGGTATTTCCATTTATGCAGGATTAGAGACTTTTAATGACATTTTGAGCTGTATTATTTCAGCTCCCTACTTCCTAGCTCGATTACATCAAACCTAAAGGTGCCACCCTGACCACAGCCTTTACCATATGGACCATGCACTGGCTTTCATATTCCATGGATACTTTTACCTCAAGAAGGTTCACCAGATACGCCAGCTCAGCCCCCACAATGCGGACGTTGTTAACTGCATCAGTGTACAAACCACTAGAGCCACCTCTCCAGTCGGTCAAAATGCAGTTCACATCTTCAGTGTGACACATGAACTGGTGGACAACATGAAGACAGGAGAACAGATGCAAACATGCACGAATTATAATTGTAGCAGGGTATAAGCAAATAATACTTTGTTTTGCTATAGCCAGGGACTCTGTTTACGTGACTGGTAAAGACACATCTTCAGTATAGTAGTTC
>NW_010421389.1:109200-116834 GCF_000710305.1 Buceros rhinoceros silvestris
GACACCGAATTACCAACACAAGGAGGCAGAGTGGAGGCAGTGATTTGAGCTCTGTGTGAACAGAAGCAGAATCTTGCTTCAGTTCTGGTTTCTGTTCCAGATGTCTTTACACATCAGCTTCTCCTAATGACAGTACCCCAGTTAGAAATAGAGGATGATACAACTCCTGTTTTGTTGTCCAAGCTTTATCCGTCAAAATATATACACCTGGAATTGTTCAGCCTCAAAGTGATATATTTTAACCAAAATAGCCTATTTATACAATTCTGGCAATGTAACAGTCCGATTTCTCATTCTGAAACAATTTCATTTTTGAAATGTGCCTAAATAAAATGAAACAAACCTTCTGCACAAAGCATTTTGTTTTCATTAGATCAAATGCCTCACTCAAGCTGAAATGTTTGTTCTGACCTTTTGCTGAGGTGAGAAAAGTGGCTTCTCCACCCCCTCTCCCCCCTTTTATTATTGGCAAGGAATTGAAAAATCAATTAATTATAGCTTTCCCTGTGGAGGTGAATGCTGCAAAAGGGCATTTAGCAGAAGGCTGAGGTGTACTATACTCATGGCTAGGAACAAGAGGGGGGTCACGTGGAACTCAGCTTCACTCTGAGATTTTTTTTCCCCTCGTATATTCTCTGAATTAACAAGAGAACAGAGGCAGTAAATTTTATGGAGAATTTTTAAGCCAGTTAATGCGGTGATGTGGATATTTGCATTTTCAAATAGAAGTAAACCAGTCAGATAATAGTCATACCATACCCTGCATATATTTGCTATCCAGAGGAGGTCCCTTCCAACAAGATAGCCATGTATGAGGAAGCGAGTTTTCCTGTATGTTCGGAAATTTGAAGCTCTGATAGTTGAAGGATTTGTAGCAGAAATTTTCTGTGTCAAAAAAAACCCAGACAACCAACATACAACACAACAAGGATGTGACTGCTCCATCCCAGTGTACATTTTGATACAGGGCAGAATACTCCAATGGTTAAGACAAAGTTCTGCACTCTGGAGAGACGGGTCTTGTTCCTCACCCCCACCCCTTGCTGGGAGATATTGATTAATCACTTCCACAAATGATTCGCTTCCTCTCGTTAATTGAACTAATGATACCGGCATCCTTTGAACAATGCTTTGAGATATACTGGTAAAACATGCCAGGTAAATAGAAGATTTTTATCAAACTTGGCAATAGAAATTCAAAGATTGCACCTTCTGCAAGGTGTTACACCGTCGTCTGAATTTATATCTATTGTTCTTTCATTTTCTTTGAGGATAAGACCTTCATCACTAAGCTTATTTATATTTTGTCAGAAAGATCACCAGGCCTATAACACCGGAGGCTGTAGGTATTTGGGGGTTTAATGAGAAGGAAGGCATTGTTTTCTTTTAAAGAAATTCTCAATACTGGGTTGTTTTAGAACTTGGCTCTGACAGTTTTTGTTATGATTTTGTAACTTTAAAAGGGGATGTCACGCACTAATTAGCATGCATCTCACCTTCAGTGAAAGACTGATGAACGTTAAAAGCTCATCTCAGCTAGAGATGTTGGACTTGTTCTGAGGTGACTCAAACAGGAGAAATTATTAAACATCTCCACTGTTTGTGACTGCCATTTACATAAAAAACCCCTGAAGCCTGTATAATTTGCTGAATGTGTTGTATACTATTGGAATTTAAAAACAAAGCAGTTTCTTACTTGGTATTTCATGATGTTGTCTCTAGTATAAAGAAGGAAACGGGTGTTCACATCTTCCGGAGAGCTGGGCAAGCCTGCCAGTTGCCTCTCTGGGATCCCAGACCAAGGAGGATCATCTGTAAAGCATCCAAGCCTTTTGTAGCAAACTTCCCTGCCTGGGGTATGCAAAGCAAAACGTTAGCGTTCACACTCAGCAGGTTAGGTGTCACCACTTTACACGAAGCCGGCAGGATAGGGTTTATTCCAGGGTCGCAGAAAACGGCTGGTTCATGTTAGGATGGCACGTGTGTTCATTTTTCATTAAGGGGCTCCGCTGTGCTCTTGTGCCTTGTGCATGTAGCAGGGACTGGAACTTCAAGACTGGTCCCTGCTGCAAGCATAGGGCAGAGCTCAGCTTGATGAACTCAGGATAATGCAGGATGTGTTTGGTCAAACATACTGTTAACCCAGCAATCAGAAAAATGTAGTAAAATCTCTATCCTTTATGGATCCAGAGTACAAAACAGCTTTAGCTGTCTGTGCAGAGCAGGCCTTCAAATTAGTTCTAATCCTCCAGGGATTATTTAAATAGTTATTTCTTATGCAACAACTCACGTAGGAGTAAAAAGAAACCAAAACATTAAAATAGGTACCTCTAGTTGCTCCACAACGTACATTAAAGTTCTTCCTTATTATTTTATCACCGTAAGATTTTAGTGGAAGCAATGAAGTGGAATCTGAGTGGAAGCTTAGAACAAAGCACAGCCTTGGGAACTATGGTCTGTGCCTGAAGGACTAGAGTTTCCCAATTTCTGTTGTGTCTTTAATACAGTAATGATGCAAATATGACATACGGGTGTTGCCATTAAATGTCATCCTTACCCACTAACACAATAGTTGTGAAATCCCAAATAATTTTTAATGCTCTTAAAAAGATACTGAAAAGAAGAAGAAACTATTGTAACCTAGGACAGGTGATGATTCATACTACTTCAGACTGTGACTTTACTCGTCACGCTGTGTGAAATGCAAGGACAGTGATACATATTGGAAATATATCCAGAGAAAAAGCTTTAATTGTGGAGCTGCAGCTAGAGACTCCAGAAGTGACCCGATCATTTTCACAGGGGGCTTTCCTCTGATGCCAGTGGACTTTGGAACTGCATCTTTCTGCTTCTCACAGCTCCTCCTGTGTGCCTGCCCCTGTCAAACTCTATCCTGTAGGTAACGAGGTGTTTTGGGCCAGGACTGTTTTCTTGTTCTCTGCATAGCACTGTGAAGAGTAAGTGCCTAGGCTGGCATTACAAGCATTGTAGCTGCCATAAATGCTGGTGTGGGTTGAGGGTGGGTAGCTGAAACTGTTCTGGAAGAACTTCAATATCAATTTATATATTAAAATTACCTTTCTAATTACCATTCTCTTTGCTAGCTGCAAAAACCTTCACAGAATTAAAACGTAATAGGGCAAATATGGGAAAGACGTGACACAACTGAGTGCTTCTTATGAAGAATTATACCTCTTCCAAAGCACATCCTTTTTCTAAAATATTGTGGTGTAAGCTGTGCGCAACAATTTTTACTGCTCATAGACTTGATCAACTATGTGTCTTACCTCTGGCTGCATCAAGAAGAAAGAGAGTAGTGATCCACATGCAAACATCTAAAGCAAATAAGAATACAATCAAAATGTAATTAAAAATAGAATCTGGAATTCATCTAAAGGTTTCATTGACCCACTAAAAAAAGTCATGGTGGCCACAGGACTGCTGCAGGCATTTAATGAGTTGGAGCCAAGAGAATCAACACTTCTTTGAAGGTAACAGGGTTTCAAGAATATACCTTTGGGATTCTTTCTGTTTGCTGTGGCGATTTTGCATATGCAGGATATCCTCTTAGCATCTCTTAAAGATTATTTTCCCGACCTTAACAAACAAAAGCTTTTTTCTCTCTAGAGCTGCAATTTATAGGCAAGCAAATGAAATTCTTAAAGGATTTGCAACAACATATTTTTACAGAGTGATGTTTCTTCTAACAGATAAGTTACTTACGGAACTGCTATTCAGTGATCGTATTTAAAAGAACTGAGGAACCAATTTAATTTATGTTTCAGATCATATAGCTAGTCTTGAAATCTCATTTTGATCATTGCTATCAGCCACGTATGCTTATCGGCCCTGATCTGCCTGATCAGGTAATCACCAGCAGGTGGGTAAACATCAGAGTAAATGGAACCAGTCATTTCCTTCGAGGTGAGGTAGGGAGAGCATTTAAAGTGTACTCTCAGTACTGCTACTAGCAACTTCAAAAGAGAAAAGATAATTCTCTTACAATATTAAAATATTGATCCTTCAGTAAGTCCTGTGCAGGTTCCCCTTCCTGACCTCCGCACTCCCAGTCTCCCCAGTTCCCTGAAGTCCATAATATGCTGTTAGGTGCAAAGGGTTTATCCCTGTGAAAACCACTGCAGGTTCAAGCATGTCCTGCTTCCATCTCCCCTCCTCAAGCCACTTACCAAATACCCCATGGCTTATCATGATGCACCTTATTTCAGTTCCTTAGGTGTTCTTGGCTCCAATGTATTGAATTTCTCCTTGGTCAAGCTCAGAGCAAGTTCTCTGGGTCCACCTCCCAGTGGATTGCAGCGAGCCTTGCAGAAGCCCTTTTGACGAGACAGGAATGAAGCAAGAGGACACTGTGTCTGCCCTCCAAGGGCATGCGGCAGAGGGATGCTCACCCCACCACTGCCCCACAAAGCTTCGGTTCCCAGCTGCATCTGTGACTTTGTTGGCTAGTGGCGAAAGAGATGTCCTCGTCTCTACTGATAACACAAACCAGCTCAGACCAGTTGCTGCATGACTCCACCTGCTTAATGCAAAGTTTCAAGCAAGGTGTTATTGCCATCCATCAGTAATTATTTTTCAAGCTAAAAAGTTCTGGTGAGTGTGATGTAAACACTGAACAAACACACAGCTTTTCTGGATTGGGAACAAGGCTCTTGCTATTGGCTGGGCTGCTCGCCTCTGTGTGATGCTGAGTCGGGATTCAAGTGACTTAGCGTCACACTGGAAGGCTGTAGCAGAGCCCCAGTCTTTTACTCCAGAGTTTTAATTGCAAAACCAACTTTTCCGGAGCTGATCCTTGCCTTAAATAATTTACAGTCGTAAGCAAAATTTTCAAATTTGTATTTGATAGTTAAGACTGCCGTTACAACATCAAAGCACAAAAAAGATGTTTTGAGATGAGCTGGCATGTGTGTTCACAAGGTTTAAGCTGCTACCTGAGAAAAGGCAGAAAGAAGAGAGAAGGATGCAAAATTATTAAAAAAAATATATTTCTCAGGCTGTCATCTGTTATTTGTTAATCTTGTAGTTCTCTCATCTCTTATTTTGCTATTGGATGAATTACCTGACTTTTCTTTGAACAGACGACATAAACACTTTTCAACAGGGGAGAACAGTTCCTTGGGCAGATTGTCACCACATCCAATCACCACAAATCTTCATAATTAAATTGTACTAATGGCAGTAATTTAGTTTTTAGTGTTTTGATAACAATGTCTTTTCATATAGTACTACATTGTTGTCATACTATTATGTTAACATTCCTGATCAGGCTTTCCTAGAAATCTTTGTTCCTATGTGTAGGTCTTTTCCAACCTAAATGATTCTATGATTCTGTGTAGGCTCAAATGAGGATCTCGCATCACAACACTTTATACTTACAGGGTTTAACATTATAGGCAGCTCCTAAGCTAAGCGTGTTCACAAAGGGGAGACTCCCTTTAAGCCATCAGTGGTAAGGATTATCTCAGATCTAGCACAATTCTTAAGATTGCTAGGTACAAAAACATTTCTAGGTTTGGGTTTTTTTTTCCTTAGCTAGCCTTGAAAAGTTAATTTCTTTAGATGCAGATTGAATAAGCAAAGAGATCTCTGTGCTCCATACCTCTAACAGAAAATTAAGAAGAAAGGTTAGCATGTAGCTCAGGGAGTTTGTTTTTTTTTTTATTTTTTCAAGACTAAGTTAGTCCAGTAAAGTACTGAATTATTCGCGTTAGAATTCATGTGCATTATCTTCTGCTCACATAATTAGAGACTGTTGTTAGTGTGTAAATTGGTCAGTTAACCAGTCACCAGTAGAATTCTGCAAAAAACCCCAATCCTGCCCAAGTGTTTGGAAGAAATGGTTCAAAGAAGCACACACACAAAAGTCTGTTTCCAAGTTATTGTAGATCATCCTGGACAAAGCTGGATTCAGTGACGGTTAGTAGGAGCTCAGAGCTCTGATGCCACAGTGCACAGTATATTCTGATCTGGCGATCAGGTGTGTAGTATCATGTTCAAAGGGAGTGGTTGCTTGGGCATTTTTTTATACCTCTAAAAATTTATAGACAAACTCAGAAAGGCTGATTCATTAGAATTTCAGGGCACCACAGAAAATTAGTATCTGCTTCTGATTTAATTCTATTGTTGACCAAATCATTCTATCGTCACAATTTCTTCCCGCTTCAGAAGAAGAGTTTACTGCAGAAACAGGTCACTCAAAATTTTAAATTGATCTGCCTGATTCAATAAATTATTCTTGTTAATTCAAATTCATAGACTTTACCCATTTGTTTTGGAGCATATGCTCTCTGGGGAGCCGAAGAAACCAGAACTACCCTTTCTGGAACCTGGTATACTAGAGCCAAACCATTCAATCCCCTCTGCTGCAAATGGACATCCATAGCAGCCTGGTGTAAAGATTTCAGATCGCTTACAAGATTCAGTGATGTTGCCAAGTTAATATTAGAACAACAATATATTCAAGGGCTTTGGATTTTACCTATGATGAAAGTGTCATCGCTTGTTTTAGATGCAAACATGGACTCTGCAACTCTTATAAACCATCATTCCAGCTAGTATTGAGCATCAGTTGGAGCTCAAGTTCCCTTGGCTTGTCTCAGAACACATGAAGTGATTATTTAGTAACATTCATGCTTTCAGCAGTCGGTGAGACTCCACAGCTCTCCTCCACTGTTTAAGCAAAGGTTACTGCGCGAGCAAGGCATCTTCATATTTGTAATGAATTAGTCAGAGGATTTACTCCCGCAGACAAGCATGAAATGGATTTTCTATGCTAGTTTACTAATACCAGGAAAGCTTGTAGCTCAGCAGCATTGTTAGATGTCAGCACTTCTGTGTCACCTTCTAGAAAACGTCTCACTTTAATGAGGTTAAATACTTCAGGATTGTTTGGGATCTGTGTAGGAAGTAGCAAGCCACAAAACGCTGACTGTCCATCCCTTAGAAGTTCTTGAGAATTTCTCTTCCATGAACTTGTTCAAGCTCTCCCTGAACTCAGTCACACTTGTAGCACACCCAGCATCCTGTATGAAATACACTGTAATTAAGCAACTGTAAGAAGAATCATCTCCTTTCATTTGTCTTGAGGTGTGCAACCTCCAGCTTCGTTTCATGCCCCCCCATTACTAGTGAGGAAGAAAATGAACAAGACATCTCTTATTTGCATTCTCCTTGATACTCTTCATTTAATAGACCACATTCACACTCCATCTCTTTTCCAGGCTGACTTCTGTCTTTCTCTTATATGCCAGAGGTTGGAAAATTGACTGCTTATTCGATTCGGCTGGAGTAGATGATCATTAGTCTTTTGCACTCCAGTATCAAAACCAGTAAGGAAAATTCCTTCTGCCCTGAAGTTTTGCCAATGAATGCGTGTTTTCTTGAGGGATGAAGTGGCCAAAGGTGGAAGAAGATTCTTTCTGCAGCTCAAACACAGCTTTGTGCAGTCTATTCTAAAAGCTCTGTTCTATGGCAACATCCGTAAGAGAGGAACATAGGTGATGAGGTACAGGGAATATAACAGGTTATGATTAAAATTAGGAGTGGTAGGGATAATTTATTGAAGTTATTGTGCAGGGTTGTTTATGCTATTTCCACACACCCCTTCCCCCCCC
>NW_010421390.1:0-548 GCF_000710305.1 Buceros rhinoceros silvestris
GCCAGAGCGGGACCGCCGCTGCCGCTGCTGCGCTGCGAGCGGTTAAAAGCCTTCGAGCCCCACGCGTGGGAGGGGTCCGGGCCGTGTGGGGAGAAACGAAAAAAAGTAGGTCAGCTGCACCCGGAGGCGTAGCAGGACGGTTCTGGTCGGGACGGGACGGGACAGGACGGGCGGTGGGGGGTTCTCCCTCGCCGGGGGCTGCGGGAGCTCCGACCTCGACTGCAGGTGTCTGCCGACAGTTTGCTCCCAGCCATTAGCAGGTACTCTCCCGGTATCTGCTACCTGATAGCTCTCCCTCTCGATACACGGCTGTATTTTCGTAAATACACAGATACATTCAAGGAATTTCAGAGGGGGAGGAGGGAGGAAAAGGCGCTTAAAATTAAAAGTGAAGCATAATTTGAAACTCTGCCTACACTACAGCTTTTCTAATCAGCTTGTGACATGCTTGGCACTCAGCATTGTTTATGTCCACAATTAATGCAGTTAATACTAGGTTAGTAACTGTGGCAGGCAGCCACGTGCATCGCCTGGGACCTGGGGGGGCT
>NW_010421390.1:608-14984 GCF_000710305.1 Buceros rhinoceros silvestris
TTAGTAACTGTGGCAGGCAGCCACGTGCATCGCCTGGCACATGGGTGGCTTCTCACTGGAGAGGCACACTGTATTCTTCAGTGCACAGGGTCAGGTCACTCCGAGCACAGCTGGAACCAGTTTAGCTGGATCCTCCTTTCAATGCAGGACTCACCGTTCCAATCTATTCTTTCAGTGAAAACGCTGTAAAAAGGGGAGAACAAATTAGGACGTAAATGAGAGTGGGAGAGGATGAAAAAAACAAGAGTACAAGGCCCTTTCCAAACAAAACCACCCTGCTATAGCAGGTTTCAGAGCCTGCCTGAACAGGATCTAGCATCAGAGAGCCCCTAACTGGGCCTCTATAACCAGTTTGGCCAGTTTTTGTTTCTCCTATCTCTCTATGCAGTTCGACACCGCAGCATGTGTTATCCACCTGGGACTGTTCCTCAGCATCTGTTGTGCCTACCTGGTGAGGGACAGTGCCAATGCTATTCTCAATAGAAGGTGGCTCACCAAAGGGGTACTGCACCATATGCTTGCCAAGCATGGGCATGTAAACTCGAGTAACTCACAGACGTTTTCCAAAAAAAAATTTAAAAAAAAAGCTTTCTTAAGAGAGAGACACTGTGTTGCAAGGGGAAGATAAGCATCTCACGGGCTGGTTGTAAAACCTCATTTGTGCTTTTGGAGCAGAAGGTGAATTTTGAACCTGCATTTTCACAAAGTTCAAAAGCTCTAGCAAGACTTCCGCAGGCAACTTCAAGGCTTCCATCCAATCCAATCAAGTATTTTCAAACACTGTGCCTATGTCTAAGCATATGCCTACCTACCTGTTCACTAATTCTCCAGGCACACCGGTGTTACAGCATGCTCTGTGTTCCTTCTGTGGCCACTTACAACTTCAATGAGAGCAGAATAAACCTGCAAATCAGTCATGAATTAAGTAGCATCACTATCATCCATCGTGTGTTTGTTCACCTATCCTTTCCCTAAAGAGAGGAGCATTTGTTTGGGGATTTTACACACCCCTCAACATTTATGCCAGAAATGCCAAGGTCAAAGAAGGTGCTCTTCACTTGCAGTAGGAGATGGTGAAATCTGAGATAAACTCCCAGAGGAAAGGAAGCCTACTCCACAGCCATGGCTTGGCCATTGAAAACAAATACTTTCTTCACAGGCACACATCATCCTTCATCTGGAGGGCTGCCTCATACCAGAAGAACATCTCTGTCAACTCTTACCCTTTAACACAATTCTTCAGATAGCCTGAGTTCATCTGTCATATCAATTCCCGCTTCCCTTGGCATGGTTAGATGAGAGACAAAATCCATATCTCATTTCTGTTTCAAGCCCATTCCACAAAATACTAGAGGAGTAGCTTCTTCAGTAATATTTTAATCAAAATGATTAGTACTCTCCTACTTTGTGCTGTCCAAATGGTAAAATTGAGTTTGTTTGTCTGTTAGTTTTTAATTAAGTTACAAATCCATTAAAGGAAATTAACACTTCATAGGGTGCAAAAGACTGCACTACTAACTACTGTTACTTTTCTCAGAATTTCTTACCTCAGTTGCATTCTGGGCCACTCATTACTGCTTTTTCACCTGCTGCAAGCTGTAAGCAAGAGGGTAGCAAATACACTGTAACATGTTTGAAAGGGTGTTATTCTTTTCCATTTCAAAGTTTTAGAAGTAGCTTCAATCCACAAGCCTCCAAAATGCACAAAACCAAAATAAGTGGTTTTTTACAAAACAAAACAAAACAAAAAAACAAAAAAATCCAAACACGAAACCAAAAACGAACCACAAAAAAACAGTCACTGATATCCACTAAAAATTATCTTCAGATGAGGCACTTTTTGTTTTGACTTCCTTAAATACCACAGAATTAACATTGCTTGCAGACAACAAAAGTGTCACACTCTCACCTGCGACAACAACAACAAAAAATCATCTAGCAATGGAAAAATGCAAGTGCATGGAAAAGGATTGTGCCCAAATGATGTTCTACACCTATTAAAGGGAAATGGCATCCTACCCAGGGTGCAGTCATTGAGTATATTAAAGTGATATTTTATCTCCTAAATAATGAAGAAGGGGGATTAGGTGGAGTTCCTGTTTGGTGTTGAGTAAAGCTGCTCACCTTTTTTCCATCATCCTTCATATTTAGGAAGGCAGGATAATGCACTATTCAGAAAGGGAGGCTTTCCACTATTTAAAATGTCCTTACTAACCATTTGCCCATCGAGGAGAATCAGAGTGTTTCACTGTGGTGCTTAGCCCTACTCTCCCTGGTTCCTTGGAGCAGAGATGAGCTGACCAAAGCCAACGGAGATTAACATTACTTAGCAGGTTTATAAGTAGTTTTCCTTGAACTTGTTGCTATTAATTATACAACATTTTAAGGCTTTAAAGATGGAATTGCATGGAGCTGAGAATGGACATGGAATACATAAGGTTTATCACTCAAATCATCTAGTGTCAATTACTGTTGCTATATTAATGAGATCTGTCAGCCACGCTCTTCTACTTGCAGCTGGAGGGCACTGATTGCAGTTGTAGTTCACTCGCATGATTCCTTGTTGGAAGAAATATATGGGAAGCCCTGATTTCAGTGCAGTGGTAAAGATTATGGAAATCAATACAATCAGTTGGCAGAGAGGTCATTTTAATTTATAATGAAACCTAAGAGTCAGTTAGATGCATTTTTATGTTCATAAGGAGCATTTCTCTCTGCTTAAGAGGATGCAGTACACTTCATTTATTAGCAGTGTGTTCAGGGGGAATCAATGAACAGGAGAGTGAGCTGAAGAACACCTAGGTAATCATCAGCAGTGAATTGTGAAAGGTCTACAATGCCACCACAGACAGCCAGATTACCAGAGCCATGGCATGCCTCAGAGCAAGCACTATCTGTGGAGGTCAGTGAAGAGTCAAACCATGAAAGAGGGGGAAAGGGATATTTTAGTCACTTCTACTTTTTCACCCTCTGTTTCTTCATAAGCAGGAGTTGTGAGAACTAAGGATCATTATACGATAGTCTTTGACCCACAATATAGAATAATTGCCCCAATAGGTATGGTTGTGTTAACTGGGTTCTGCTACACCTAGTGTGGGGTAGAGCAGACTAAAACTTGTGCCTTCAGTCATTTGTTCACTAACACAGTCTTTCTGGCCGACTCATGCATGTTCCACTGCAAATGCTTTTGATAACACTGTTATAAAGCCTTGTGAATGTCAGTGTAGGAGGGTAAAATATTTTGAGCTGCTCAGCTTCACTTTATAAATATTTTTGGAAGACACCAATCTGAAATGCTCCATTCACATTCAGAACTGTGGAAAAAAAAATGGCTTCTTCTAAAACAAAGACACATCTGTCAGGGCAGTGGAGTATATGAATTTATGCAATCTGTAGCACAGAAAAAGTACTTTCTCAAACAAATTAAGTTGAAGCAGGTAGAGAAAGAACAGCATGAAGCTCTCTACACAATGTCAACACTAATTAACAGAGTACTTTATAGTCCGCCAGTGAGTAAGGCACTCTCAGACGTTTGGTATGAGCTGGCTGCCTCCTGTTCCTCTGCTCCCGGAACCCAAAGCTGCTAGTTTTTAGCAGCTAGCCTATCATTAACTTTTAATGGTGTATGCCTCTCAATATTTACCCTTAAGACAGAGGGCAGAGGGCAAGAAGACACTGTTGCAACTGCTGCAGGGATTCTTGGGGTTTGCCTTGCCCTCTGTGTCATCCTAGCAAATTTGAGGGGTTTGTGTCTTTCAGGTGCATCAAAATGAAAAAACGACACATTGCACCATGCACAGAGCCTGTTAAATTTTTTACTCTCAAGTTTTCCTGTTGATTACTTGTGAGAAGGCAGCTTTCCTGTTTCCTTCATGGGTGCATGCAAGGGTAGGAAGTTTTCTTCAACTCCTACTTATTCTCTGGGGACAGACTGCAGACATTTTGCAGCACAGAGTCTCTTCTCTTAGGCTGTGTACAAAATGCAGAGCGGATGTGAGCCTACTTTCACTCACTGCATTGTATTGCTCCAGTACTTCTGATTTAACCATGTTGCCTTTACGAATTAAATTTCCAGTATTGCCACAGAATGGGACACTCCTGCCATCTTTCTCTCTTTGCAGATGCCAAAACTGCAGCCTCGTCTAGAGCAGAGTGTTTTCCTTCTAGACTGGTTGTGACCAATTTCTTCCACATATAAGAGCGCTCACATGGTTGTCAGGGAGACAATTGTTGGCACAGCTTTGCCCTGGTATTTGGATGGCTTGGCCAGTTGATTGCTTTTCAACGGATTGTGCATTCGTGCAGATGCAGCACGCTGGCAGACCGACAGATCTGACTTTTTCATTTGCCAGTTTGAGCTCACAAGCATGCACTACCTCCAAACTACAGCTGAGAGAGGTGGCCAGAGTATCTCAGCTAGTGTTATTTGAAATAGTTTGAGCAGCAGCACAGCAAAAACCTGGTAACCGAAAGTCAAGTGCAGCCAGCGTGAGACACAGGACTTATTTGGAAGGTTGGCCTGCACTATGTGTATTGCTGCTAGTAGCTCAGCTGGTTGTTTAAACTAATCCAGGCCAAGATAAAACACTGTAATCATGCTTCTCTGATGCCAGCATCCTTTGTACAGTACAGCCCTGAGCCCAGAAATTCCCATCAGCCTACAGTCTGTGCCATTGCCTGAATCTCCTCTGCAGACCTCAGCACTTTCTTCCTTCCCCTCCTGCAAGCTGTGACCAAACCTACATCAAAAGCAGCCACCCCATCCCCTGAATTGGTGAAAAGGTTGAAAACAAGGGTAATAAACTTTGCACTGGCTGAGGCTAATTAGCGTGTAGGCAGTCATTTATGATTAAGCCATGTGAACCATTTGCTAGTAGCACAAGAGCTGTGTTCTATAGTACACAGCACAAGCCCAAGGCACAGAGAGGTTAAGTGACTTACCCAGTCTGACACAGCAATTCAGTGACAGAGGTAGAAATATGCTGCTCAGATCGCTCTCTAAAACAGGTCTAATCTCTAAATCATACTTTGATCTCCCTTTAGCAGCAGAAAATAAAACCCTCTCTGTTCGTGCTATAAGTCATTACAAAAATTACTTTCAAGTTACAAACTCACCATTATCACATCACTGCAAGATCAAACAAAAAAGAGGGCAGTTGGAGAGGAAAAGAAGGGTTACTTTGTGTCATTTACTTCCACAGTCAGCTCAACAAAGCCGAAAAGGAAAAACATTTTTTTTTAGACAGATGCCTTTTACAACACATCAAACAGTTCTTATGGGCGTATGTCAGAGACGTTTTACTACAAAGGCTTTGTCCTTTGCATTCACAACAGTCTGGATGTTTATCAGGATTTTCTATTCCCTAAATTCCAGATTAAATTGGGATCTGCATTAAGGCAGCAGCAGAATTACATTAACAACATCCAAAATACAAAATCATTAGTGAAAAGAAAGCATTAAGTCAACACGTTACTGTGCTAAGGCTTTGGTGGGGGCAGTTTCTGTCATCTCAGAAGGAATGTCTGGAGAAGGAAACAGCCTGTTTTCAATGTGCTGGCTTTGGAGGAAGTCAATATGAAGAAACAATTGCCTTTCCTAATGGATTTTACTGCTAGTAAATGTTTAAGTCCTCATGTTAAGCAGTTGGCCCCGATATCACCAAAACAACATTGTACTATTTACTACATGACATCACGTGTATATTGTGCTCTCTGCATATCCACAGCAATGCCCCAATTTGTTTATTCATAAGTGCAGTTTGTAATTCTCTAAATTACCAAGCACAACAAAGAATATTGCACACAGAGACAAACTACATTTAATGTTGCTACGTATTTTTCCAGTCTCAGGCCAACACTCAACAGCATCTTGCATTTCCCCCTTTTCTCCTCCTGCCCTCTGGTATGCACAGTCTCAGTCCCTGAAATACTATAGAGGCCTTCCAAAAACTCACATATCCTTCCTGGGTGAGGCTTTCTCCTTCCTAGGAACAAACCAGGTCCATGGCTGCTGTGCTAAGACAATACTCCCAGACTCTCTGGAGGCAACGGGGCAGGATAGAGGATGGTGTGTGTCACCCCAGCAGGCTGATCTGCTCCAGTCACTGGGAATGACAAGGTCTGAGGCTTTTCCAGGATCCCAAACCCACCAGCAACAGTGAAAGCACAAAATACCTGTCCCCAAAGCCAACACCCCCACTGTTTTTACTTAGGGTGACACTAAGACCCCACAAGATAATCTGTCCCCTAAGACAACGGTAGTTACAGATGCTTCAATTGAGAGGAAATTTCATTCTGAGCCGGAAGGACAGCGTGCTCGTACACTTAGAGCCGAAAAGACGATAGGCAGAAAGAGCAGAGATGAATGAAGTCCCTTCCTTTACTTCTGTTCGGAATGTCAAAAATCTCACGATTCTTCCCTGTGCCATTCCTGTTGTCGATTGGAGTAATTGTTTTCCAGTTCTAGTGGGTGATCTAGGTTTCTCAAGAAGGTAAGCCATCAAGTAAGTAATCCTACACGTACTCTCCGGCTCCCACCATCACTGCCACTCTGCACTCTTGTATAATGTTTTCCAAGTACTGGCACATTAGTGCATGCATTGTCCTTGCTTTTAACACCAAAGAATAAAAAGCGACTCATCCACCAGGCTCCAGGAAATGAGTGTAGCTGTACCTGTAAAGAACAGGACTCATGTTTGTGACTGGTAGCAGTAACTCGTTCCCCAAAGAGTTTGAGCAGTCTACCCCTTCAGGATAAATCAAACGGCTCTATTTCTCAAAGATGCCAGAGGATGGATGTGCCACCGCAAAACTCCCACCTCTCAGATCGTATAGTGCTTATGTGAAAGTGGTGGGTAAGCTTCTGGCAGCTAATCCACTTCAAAATGGGCTAGGGAAAAGCAGCACATAATTTTCTGGCAACAACAGTGGAACTATAAAACTAATGAGTCTCTACAGCTATTCCCACCTGTTCTTTAGAGCATGATATGGATTGGATTTATCCCCACCCCTGAGTCTATCCATGACACTAACTCACACTATAGCAAAACAAAACAAAAAAACCCCAAGCAAAACCAAACACAAAACAAAACAAAACCACCAAACCACACCCCAGCCTTTTTTGCATAGGAAAGAAAGTGGAAAAGAGCGGGTGGGAATCATTTGTTTCACATCACACTTAAGCTGAGCCTAAGCAGCTTCCATAGAAGGGAGATAAACCAGGACAGATATGTCAGCAGCAGCATCAACCGAAGGTTGATACTGACCAGAGATATTGCAATATATGAAGATGGAAGATAGAGCAAGATGAGGGTGAGTCAGCAGATGTTTGTCTCCTATGCAGTATCCTAAAATATGGCTATTACAGGAAATTACACTAATATTGAATCACTATTCTGTACACATCATCATTCGGTACTGAAGTTTTCCATGGTGAGGAAGCCATTGTTAGGTTTTACAATATTAGACTACACTTTAATTTCAAAATACGTTCCAGATCATCCAGCTGACCTCTATACAAGAAAGTATTTGAAGTATATGTGACTTCTATTCTCTCCAGTTAAAACTGACCAAGACACTCCAGGGATATATGCAACTGGAAAGGACAAAACAGTTGGTGAAAACTGTCTAACAGAACACGACAGAAAAGAAGATGAAAAGAACTGGGAACGGTCAGTGGAAGGCTCATAAAATGGAGATTTATCTCCTTACCAATGCACTAAGATTGTCTTGAATTTTTCTAAGATATTTTTGATTTTTTTCCACATAATCTGTTTGTTAGTGGACATATTTTCAGAAGGAGTATTTCCATTTGAAAATGCTTAGATTGCGATTAGAATTGCTGAGCTTGCTCTGCTCCAGAAACTTTAAACAAAAGTCCTGGAAAACTACTGTTTAAAAAGTTCCGCAGGATTTTAGGGGTTGAGGGGGAGTTGATTCAACCTCACCTGTAGCAAAACGTGTTTATAATTTATTTCTTTAAATGGCTATTTAAATTTTGAAAGTGCAGTACAGGACATACGCTGGTAATAGAAAAATCCTCCCTTTTGCAAATGGCAACAGTAATGAGGTATTATTGCATACGAGGAAAAGGTATATAAGCAATTCGTACAGGATACTCTTCCCTTGGACAATATGGGCTTTGGCAAACTGTGATGTTAACCAGGTCTTTAAATAGTGAAGTTTCTCAACAAAAGGTTGTGAAAAAAGATTTGAATATGTTTATAACGAACAATGGAGCTTGGAAGAAGCTGAACAATGAAAGCCATTCTTGTTTTCTAACCTGAAGAACAAGCATTGTATAAACACTTGCAGTGAAGGAGATTACCACGGTAATGAGGCAAAGCAATGAACTGAAACAGGGTACACATACTATACTTGAAAAGGTTTTAGACTTTCAGCTATCCTCAGCCAAGACACAAGCTAACTAGCTGAGATAGATCTGAGATGAAACACTGGTGGAAGTCTGTGGTGACAGCATCGCCGTTACATCAGTACAGCTTCATGCTCTCCAAACGATCTTGCTTCTTTCCATAGCTACTCCTGGGTGACTCCTGGGAAACACTTCTACTGTCCCTCTGGTATCCTGTAATTCAGCACTGCACTGAGTGAGGTCGCTGAATTGCAGTTGATCTTTTTAATGTGTGTGCTGTTTTTACATATTCGTTGCTAGTTCTCTGGCCATGGTGGGGGGCGGGGGTGGGATTGGAGAGGGGAGCGGGTGTGGATCGGAAAGTGGTTTGAGTTTTGCAAAAGCCAAACCAAAGCTGTTTCAGTTCCAGGACCCATTTTTTCCTGAACCCTGAAAGTTAAAGCCTGGGTTGTTTGGATAAGTGCTTCTAATTCTAGCACACCCCTATTTAAAGTAAGAGGAAGGATTTGTTTTCAAAAAGCTGAAACTAGGATGGTCTGGAATGAAGTCTCTGAAGACAGTTAGGGAGGATTCAGATAAACAATTCCATTCTTCCCTCCACCCCTTATATCTGTCATGAATTTTTATCCTATCCCTTCCATGCTTTCTATCTCTCAGATATTGGTTACGTCCCTTCTATTTCCAATGAACACTGAGATTAGATTTCTTTTACTTTCGTGTTCTAACAAAGCTCTGGACCACACATCTTGGCATAAGTTAACTCCTAGACTGAGTCACTGAGTTTACCTTCCACCTCTGTACCCGACCCAGTTGAAACCATGCAACAGAAAACACCTCGTATGTCTTTTTCCATTTCACACCATCCTTATTTGATTTTTGGAAGGAAAATTTTGATTTTAGTTGGACAGAAATAGAACTATCTAACTTAATGCTTTTAGTCATAATTTATGACAGCAGAAATTTGCCCATAGTGTGACTCAAGATAGAAATCGTATTCATTGTCACGATTTGTAACTTCATCAAGAGTTAACTTGGGAACTGCAAGCTGGCAGCAATAACTCGTACATTGCTGCAAACTGTGTTTTCATCATTTCTGTTGATACTGGCAAAATGCTTGTTTTGGCTTTCTGCATGTTGCAGTCATTAGTATAATATAGTATAGCCACTCAGATATATTTAGGGGAAGGTCATTTTTATTCAGCCGATTTTGTGCTGTGAAGTTAAATAAACAAGCAAGTTAAAGACGTCCACAATCCCACTCCCTGAGCCATTCCAAAGTGAATTCTAAATGCTGGTTGGTTCATTTACAGGAAAAGTCAAGCAATGAATTGTCAGTCGGAGGAAAGAGGACATTACATTTCCTTTTTCTTGAGGATTACCTGGATCGCAACTCCTGGATAATGACTAAATACATCCATAAAGCTGGAGGTGCTCAAAGACAAGCTAGAACATACTTGGTAACTATGACATTAGCAAGATTACTCATCCTGTGCATAACAATGAAAAATTCCTATTGAGATTTCACCAAGCAGAAAGTACAGAATCATGACTATTTATTTACAGCTGTTCGGGGTGCCTTTCCAAGGCATGGAAGGACACTGTCCTTGAAAAGGATATTTGAGGGGAAATAAACGTCTGTGGTTTTCATTTTGCAAGTTAGTAACAGCAAAAGTTACAAAACAAGTCACTTTTGACAAGTACTCATCTTTTACGCTCATTAGATTGCGATCCAGCGATGACTGAACATGATATTTAAACAGTAGTGTTTTTGCCAATGAGTTACATGATCAACACGAACTGCTAATGTTTTCTATTCTAAACCTTCTCAAAATGTCAAGTGTTCTTGTCAGCTGAGTGGAAGAGGCATAAAAGTAACTTTTGGAGTTGCTGTTGATGAGATACCCTTGGGGAACTTAGTATATGTACTGAAATAATATTCACAATATACTCTAATCTCGCCTGCTGCAAAAGGATTAGGCTCTTAACTCTCATTTCTATTAACAGCAATGTAGCACAGCCTGGGTCTTCCTTCCAAAAAAGACACTGGGCATTCTTAAAGAATACAAGTATTTTATTTCCTGAATTTTCTCAAGTTGTAAGAAAACAAAAACATAAAAATAACTAAGGAAATTACTTTTGAAAACTTAGGCCTGTAACAAAATTCTGCTAGAACCCTCATAATTGCAGCACTGTTAATTTTTTTTTCAGCAAAAGAATCAGCAAAGAAATTAATAGTTGAGTCACACTGGCTCTAGCAAACTGGCTTTCTTCAGTGCCAGTTTCTTCTGTGATATAAAACATCAGCAAGAAGTAAGACAAGCATTACCTGAGGTCCTTGCCAAGGATGTGGAAGACCTGGGTTCGTTCCCAGGGTTGTCATGGGACTCACCCATGGTTGTCATCTGTGGTCACAGACAAGTCATACAGAGCTATTCACAATAATGTGCTGAGGCAAAACTTCAACGTGCCTGCGCGGAGGTCTTGCAGCCTTGCTCAGGTGCCTCCAGACCTCTGTTGGCACTTGATGGGCACAGTCGCCCTTCACTGATTTTACCCTACTTCCCCAAGAAGGACCATGGGTTTCCAGGTTTTTTGGCCAAAACCAGTGCTGATGGTGGTTGTTACATTATTTACAGTGAAAGCCATTAACCGGTTTGCTTCTGAAGTTTCAATGAAGCAAGATTACCACCGACATTGTATTTCCAGCACCATGGGTCTTACCTGTAGATGCATTTCAAGATAAGGTCTCTTTCTTGGTTGACAAACACGGTTTTTCTTCTCAAAGTGTTTTCCCAAAATCTAGTTAGACAGGTGGATTTTTCTGGACTAATAGCAAAGGGACTGTGCACTTGAACTCAGTTTTAGGTTTTAGTACTGTCAATCCAAAATAACTACAGTGGCACGTAATTTGCCACAAAGCGTTAAGTGTTTACGAAGATGAGCTTTTACACACGGCACTTCATGGATGAAGTTCAAATAAGCGTAGAAAACCGACAACAGAGTAGAATTTGGTATGTATTTTATTATACCTGATATTGTGTCCACATTTTTTCACTTGACCTGCAGGTAATGTTAGCTAGGACACTGGTTCCATTAAATAAATACTTCAGAATTTGAGTGCCTTCAAATTGCTAACTGCTCATTTATGTTCATTTAGCAACATTCAGTGCTAATGTCTCTATAACTGGAATTCCATGTCTAAACTGATTTTCACACTGCTGAAAAGTAAAAGCTTAAGTATGCTGGAAGAACCAGTAGGCCTCCAAAAACATTTCAGGGTCATTTCACACATTTGATCGCATCTGCTTTTGTAACTATGTTATGCATTGCTGGATTTCAGAGTCTGTTTGCATGCAGATAATATCATACTTTAGAGCACTGTAGCCTCATTTACATTGCATTCACAAACATAGCAAATGGGTTGAAAAACACACAGGGATATTCAGCAACTAGGTTAACTCACATCCAGAGACAGCCAGAATGTAGGTTAAGTATAGGTAGAAGAGTATATCTGCCACATCCAGGTCAATGAGATGCATCTGGGTTCCCAGCCCATCCTTGTCTCAGCTGGTTGCCTCTGTAAACCAGGCAACTGGGCCAATGGGTGATGCTGCTTAGCAGCTCACCCTGCAGGCAGGGTGCTTTTGTTCCTGTTAGCCCTAACTACTTAATTCGATCTTGACAGTAGTAAAGCCTGGTGTTTTGCACTACCAGGCCACTACTATGAAGTATGAAATTAGTCTTTAGAACTTCACATAAAGTAGGTAATCGCTTTATTGGTGACAAAGATCACAAAACCCTCAACAAAGTACAGAGCCATAAACACAGCAAAAACCATCCCATGAGTACGATTTTTATCTTTTTAGCAGAAACATCAGAAGCTAGTGGACTGACCAGAAGCAGGAGGCTCCTGACAATTGTAGGAAATAAGAATAACTTCAGTGTTCATGATTTTCAGGTGACTTATTTAATCTTCACACACACCCACAATGCAGGAAGGCAAAACGATTCTGTCTGTGTTGCACAGGGACTACAAGGCAGCAAGAATACAAGATCTGTGCACGGCCAGCATGAGGAGCCTGGAATGCCTGGATGCCAGCCCCATTCTCAAAATACATTGCTCCTTTCTAGAGGCAGCAGCTGCTTGTTTGTTCTCTGACACTTATAGAGCATCCAAGATTATTTCCATCAAAGATAATAATCTGTCCAGTCCAGCGGCAACAAAGTTGGTCATAAATGTTTAATCTGGTCTGGTTTCACCAAAGACTCCTGGTAACCTCATGGTTACACTCAACACTGTAATTACCAGGTCCAGTTTGGGAAGCTGACTGGCACACTGGAAAGTCCAAGGCATTAGCACAAGAACTGTGGGTTTAGCAATTTGTTCTGCCACAGGAGTGGCTGACCTTCTGGGCGGAGCAATTCCTGTAGCCTACAATGCAACCAAGGGTTGTACGGACGCTGTGAATCCTCCCATACCACCACTATGGTGGTGCATCTCATATGCAAGGAAAAGGCAAGCATTTCCCTAGCCCATGACTGATGCACGTGCTAGAGATATGTGAAAAAGCAAGGTCTTGGGAATAAAGGCTTCCTGTAGGATGTATGGACATCCCTCTGCATTTCAGTTGTGTAATGGGCTTTTCTGTCCCATGAGAAAGGGGATGTTATGGAGTTCTAGGGAAAGGGACAAAGAAGGGAAATTAGGCAGGAGGAATTACCCCAGCAAGCAGGATCCAGAGCCCCAGGTACGATATCCTTGATATGCCATGGTCTTTTTATGAGACTTTGGGCAAAACATAGGCATTTAAATTTTTGCACAACAAAAACTACTGTAATTTTTCCTTTTTTTTTTTTTTTAAATCACACGTTCACCAAAATTTGATCATTTTAAAGCAGCAGAACAGCAATGAAGCTGGTGGACAATATCTTGCGACTGCAAGAAAGACCCTCAGTGCTTCTGACTTCCATCAAGTTCCTGCGTGAGCAGGGCACAGGAGCCACGAGCCACTGATATTTTTATATCAACATAAATATTTAAACAATTACCCTCATTTCTGTTGAAGAAATTTGTTCTTATTACTGGGTTGGTTTTACTGAGCAGGTAGGCAGAGTGAAAATAGATGTCAGTCAGTTGTCAGATGTCAGTTGTTATTGCAACCTTTTTCTTTCTCTTGCTTTTTGTACCAGATCTTGCCCTTTCTGCATGTCCGTAGGGCATAGTGACTTGCCAACAATGCTTCAGTACAGACATTTTGCTGGGGCAATCTTGAGTTGCAGGCTAGCCACTTGGACACACTTCCTGTCACTGAAGAAATATAGGTATCATGAAAAGATAATTCAGCCCAAGAATCCAAAAACATGTCAAACAGTGTGTCAAATAGCTAACACTGGGTCTTGTAATAACCTACAATTAGCATGTAAAGCACAAGACATATGCACATAGATAACATGGTTTAATCCAGTAATAAAATAGGCTAAAATGATTATTATATCTAGTAGTATTTTTTACAGAAATGAAACTATATAGCAAAAAAAGCTACACAAACATATTGATTTCAACTGTACCTCCCTGACATGTCTGTATAGATTTTGTTATTTATGGCCCATTTTTCCAAAAAGAACACAGGGCTCACAAACATAGAAATCCCTGGCCGTATGAAATGGATGGCTGTGCATCAAAATGAGGGATTTGCATGTTTAACTGCCCGTATTTGTATTCTTCCACCCAGTTTGCATATGCAAAGGTGAAGATTGTTATATTTATCAGTGCATAAGTGAAAGAAGGAGAGATAAATGACCTGTTTTGCAGAGGTGCTGAGTACATGCAGTTCCCATTTATTTCAATTGGAGTGTGAAAAACAGGCCCTAAGTGACTGGCCCAAGCTACACAATGCATGATTGTCAGTGCCAGGAAGAAAACCCAGAAATCCTCCCAGTCTAATCCTCCCAGTCTAAATCCTCTCCAGTCTAAACTCTAGACACTGTCTCTCCTAAAAAAAAAA
>NW_010421390.1:15041-26368 GCF_000710305.1 Buceros rhinoceros silvestris
AAAACTAAGACACTGTTCCCCCAAAAAAAAAAAAAAAAAAAAAAAAAAATGATGTAGAATGTAGAACAGCCTGACCACTCTCTTATTCCCACCTTAGCTTGCTAAGAAAATAAAAAATTGGGACATGAAAAACTCCTGCATAATCTTTAATGACTAGCAAATAATGCCAAGTAGGGCAAGTAAATATGTGTGAAGCATTGCTCACACACCCAGCAACTTGCATGTGTGTCACAGATGGTTTCACTGAAGAGCCAAAAAGAGAAAGAGAGAAAGAAAAGAAAAACAAGTTACAGTCCAGATAAAGAGTAAGATAGAAAAAGACATTTGCTAGTATTAAAAAAAAAACCCCTTAAAAATGCTAAAAACCCTTATGATAAAAACACATAGAACCATTCCCTCTCCTTGATAACGTGTAGGCTAATCTCTACATAAATAGAAATAACAGCCCTTTGAAATGGCAATGATTTGCTTGGAAAACATTCATTAAAAACGTCCTGCAATTAATGACTCTATCATTATTTCTTGGCAGCAGCTGAGTCTCACTGCGTCTTGTGTTGTTTTCCCAACGAAAAGCAAAGCATCCTTTGGAAAAAAAAAAACAACAAACCACCAAAAAAACCCACAAGGACATTGTATTTGAAATATGTTCTTGGTGACATGGAGCTGATTGCCCAAAGGAATCAGGATACGTATATTTGTATTATTGTACACGTGAGTAGCTTCAATCATGTACTGCTAGCTCTCTTTGTTTGGATTATGCAGCTTGGCTGGGCAGCCATCCAAGAGATTCACATTAAATTCTAGCTATATTCAGCACAAAAGTCATCTAGCATCAGAGGATCAAAGTTACATCAACCAACAAGCACTAAGGAATTGATAAACCACTAAAATTAGGTCATCTCCTAGCAGCTGCTTTTGATGGATGAAGTAGAATTTAGCCTCAGGTTTTCTATTTAAAGATCTGTTACAGCATCTTTTCCTGCAGCTACGATGAGAACACAACAAAGTACAATGCTTCTGATTAAATGTTTAATCATTACTCTTTACTCTTCTGATTGTTTCTGCCATGGCATAGATTCACTGTGCACACTATTTTCAGCTTTCCTATCCCTTTTTAAACTGGCATTAAAATAGTCTAGTGTTTTAATTCATAAGTTATAAAACCTAAGAGATTAAAAAAAAATGTGAGTAAAAATCTTGCAAAGATGTTTACTTACTTACCATCCTTAAAGAAAGAGACTGTCATTTACGGGGTCTGAAAGTCAATCTATGCAGTTATCCCACTGCTGTGTCCACTGGAAGAATCACCGCATCACTAGATACTGTAAGGATACAAACCTAAATATCCATGCATAAGTACATGTGGGGCTATAGAAATTTGTATGTATTTGTGATTCTATTTGTGGCTAATTTGAGAGAAATTATCTAATTGATCTGATTGATTAACACATACTTTTAAAGGTATTCACTAGTGCACTAGGCTATCTTAGGTCATTAGTGACTGGCACTGTGACCAGTAGACAAAAAACAATACAAATGCTTGTGCTATGAGGGTAATAAAAATGGTGCCATCATAGCAGCTTTAGAAGAGAGCTCAAAAGGAATTTAACAAAAATCCCCAAATTAGTTTCACATGCATAGACCCTGCCCTTGATCTGTTCAGAATACGACCAAGATCTGCTGGCTGCAGCCTGGGTCATCATCTGCGTAAATGAAACCCACTCAGGACTTTGTTGCCTGGGTTTTCAATACGACATCTCTCATGTCTGCTAAAATCACTAAGATCAAATTAAAATAATCTTGAGAAACATGAGAGGGGAAAAGAAAGGTCATCTGCCCAATGGAAAAGATGAAGTCAACAGTCTTCTGCCTTTTCAAGTCAAAAAATGATGGGGGAGAAAGACTGGAAAATATAGTACATGACAATGTCACATAAGACGCATAACTTTCTACAAACGATGGACACGTGCATACTGCTCTACAGCAGTCAGACTCTGTGCTCCCTTGTGCCCACCTAGTAAGTGGGCTGTTGCTGGATAAGTTTTGTAAGGGGTGGAAACTCCCTGTCGATTCTGTTGCAAATTTGGTGTGCCCAGTCTTTATTCCTTGAGAAAGCAGCCGTTACACGCTTAGTTCAAAGACCAGATCTATCTTTTTTCCAGCTACTTACCTCTTTTGCAATTAAAAATCTAAACTGGGTAGTGGGGAGAGTATGTAGTATGTCTAGAGTAGACAACACATCTGAAATGTTTTATTTTCAAGGAAGAAGCTTTATGAGTGGAATGTAAATGAGTTTAATTTATCAGTGGTACTTAGCACTGCTGCTTGCTTGAATGTTAGGCTAATCGGCTTTCTCTTTTGCTCAGGGCCTCAGAGAAAAAGCTAGCCAGGGAACCAGCTTGTAGGTGCCTATCTGGCTCATGGAGTAGGACATCTGGTGAGATGGGGATGCTTTGATGCTACATAAATTTCCAACAACCTCAGCTGAAGGCTGTCTGTCATAACATCTGCTGTCTTACTGTGCTATGACCATGCTTTTTTCCTATGCATTGAGCATATCTCCTATTACATCATGTAAATCTCTGGATTTCAGTTTTGATTGGCCTAACTAGAAGAGGGAGAAAAGTGCCTTTTCTGCCCTCTAGCTGCCCTCCTTGGTTCATCTTAACATTAATATCCTTCCTGTTCAGTTGTTTACTAACAGAGTTACCTCATCATCTACTAATAACTATGCGCTCAAGGCAAAACTGGCCAAAGACACCAGAACATAACAAGAGTTTGCTTACTTTGTGACGTTGTATCTCTGCATCAATCTAAGGAACTAAACAAAACGCTCTCTATTGCTAAACAAAATACTTGAACCCTTTTGAAGCCACATATTTTCAATAGGTCCACAAAGTTCATTTAAACGAGAAATTGTACATTTAAAGGAGAAGTTGTACTATCCTGGTCACTTTTTCTGGCAGTGGCTCTGATTCAAAGTCAAACTTATTGCTGAAAGTTTTCTTCTTTACAGCTATGCTTATTCTTCACAGTGATGAACATTCACAAATGACAGTGTACAAAAAAACCACAGTGCAGTCATTTCTCATTTTATTCCAGCTGGTGTTTAAAAGGAAGAAAGGAAATAACTTTTTCCCTTCCCTCCCCATATTTGGGACATTTGTTTGGTTTATCTACAGTTTATAGTTTTGATAAAACACTGTGTTTGTAAATATGATCATTATCATTGTTATTTTTTAAAATCATATTTTGTTCCTAAACAAAGTGAGGAATAATCAGAGACAGATCAAATAACATTTGTATGAGCTCTAGTCTTATTCACCAGGTACAAAAACAATAGAGTTGTATATCATCTCGCTTGCCCACATACGGTTGCTATGCATTATGTTTCAAAACACAAACGCATAAACCTACTGACACGACTTGGTAAGAAGAGGAAAATTGTGGTTACTCATCTTCTTAGATGAGAGGATCTACTTCTTTGAGGCCTCCTTGTCTATGTCAGGAGAGTTGTACCATCCTATACCTGTCTTCTTGGAAGGGCAATGTGTCCTATTTTCACTTTTTGGCAAGACTGTTCTGATCTTCTGAGAGTGAACAAATGTGCAAGATCTCATTGCAGAGATCCCTGCTTGATAGCCTAAAAATCTTCACCAGGCAATCACTGTTTCTTAGGTAAGCTTATGAAGCGGGAGGAACTCGTTAATTTTGCAATGTGCATAACTACTGCCACACTGTCGAGATATAAAAATGAGCTACAAGAGGGGAAGGGTGTTTATAGAAGAAAAGGTCATTATACACTGCCATATTTTGATGGGTCACTAATCTAAGCGAGCCATAGCGAAGATAAGTGTACACTGACAGAACAAGGTTTCATTTGTGGTCATGTGCTCTGAGGAATCAGCTGTCTTTCAAAAAGTGCTGTCATTGTTTTCCATACCCATGAATCGCACTGGAGAAGAAAACTGTGAAAAGAATAATAAGACTCACAAAATCAAGCCCTTCAATATGAGCAAATTAAGCAGCAGGATAAAGGTCTTCCTCCGCCTCTTAACTGAGCCTCCCCACATCCCCCAAGCTCAGTTCCTGTGACCGCGTTCAGTTACACATCTCATAAAACATGGTCAGGCACTCTTCTACTAGAACCTTGCCTCATTCCAGTGAATGGGCAGTTACTTGATACTTATGTTTATCCTAGTCATTCATCACAGGATCTCAGGTGTCATTTGCTGCATGCCTTTCAAGCCCTACAAAGGTTTGAAAGAGAATATTCTTCTTCTTGGACTTTTATCTGGTTTTTATATTGTAGTAAGTTCACACTGTTTAGTTATTTTTTCCTTTAAATAAATCTTGATAGATTTACTAAAAGAGAGATGTCATTATTACCATTTTTAGATGCACAAGAAGATGTGTTTCAGTGAGAATAGAGTCAAATTTGTCCACACTGTAAGCTAATTTGGGGGGTCATTTTGAGATGCCAAGTACAATTCTCAGTGCTTGATAGCACTCTATATTTGCTGAATATGGTTCTCACTGCCACCAGTTTCTGCTGTGAGGATTTAGCATTTCTGCAAATCAGTTCAACACCTCTAAACACGGATATTCCTAAATGAAGAACCTACTGTGCTTCCCCACCCATCTAAGATCCTTCTCATCATCTGCTATTTCTCACCCTTTCAGTGACTGTATCACACCAAAACTGCCATCTTCCTCCTCCTACCAGGACATTAAGGTTTGTGTTGTGGGAAGGACAGCATCTGTACTTTTGGGTCTAGTTTTCAGTGCCAGATAACTGCTGAGGGCAGCAATTTCAGGAGAAATTTGCAATGAAAATACTTTCCTTTTGCATGTTGTGTAGCTGAAGAAGAAAATTACCATTATCTTTACCCAGTACCTTGTTTTTAACCCTCTGATCTCATCTCTTTTCTATCCTGCAACTTGTTGCTAAAGGTATAGAGCCCACCTTGGTGTGCTTCACCCTCTTTAACTCTTCCCGCAGAGGTTTGGGCTGCGGTTGCCCAGCTAGAGACAAGACCCGTAATTGTGAGTGGTTCAGAAAGGTATAATGAGACTAATGTGAATGAAACCAAGAAAAGAAGAAAAATCCACTGAATAAAAAAGAAAAAAAAATTATTACTCTCAGGAATTTATGAAAAGCTGGACCAGATAAACAAATGGGTGTAAGACCCACATTTGAGACCCTTGAAACTCAAGTGGACAAAACATCCATCTTGCGTGTGCTCTCAGGTGATGATTTGAATGCATCATACCAGACCTTTTCCAGCTAAGACTTCTAGGATTAGAACTTTCTCTTGAAATGCTGCCAGCAGCATGTGTGTGCTTTGCTTAGCAGCAGTGGTGAAGAAAGGTACATCACAGCTATACCAAGGCCTTTCTCACTTACTTGCAATAGCAGTAATGAGTATACGAAATATTTTACATCTCTTTTTCTTGCCATATATAAAAATTATTCTGTAATTCATCAAATGTACACAAATTCCTTTTCATATGTAAATACACCATTTGCTTCCCAGCTCTAGCCAAACAGTTGTGCAGCTCTTTGTCAAGAAGATAATATATTTAATCATGGAGCGCCTTGTTTCCATTGTATTGAACAGGTGTTGTTAAATGGCACAGATACTGTAACATTATATTCATTTATTAATGTGAGTGTAGCGAACATATTGTAGAGACATGAATGTGCTCTTCTCATGGTTGGGGTTAGTGGTTTCTTCTGATGTGGTATGTGTAGGATAGTGGCTTAGGTTCAGACTGCAGAGAAGCAGGAGTTCATTATACCAAGTCCCAGTGATGTGGCTGGTTTTGGCCCTTGTTCACTTTTGAAAAGCAGAGAATACATGAAAGACTTCATTGAAAATGTGCAAGTTATTCAGTGTGGTTAATTCTACATTGGCTTCACTCCCACCTTCTTTCAAGACTGTGTATGTGACCGTGCTTTCTGAAACGGCAAAACCAATCCGCAAGAGATTCATGTTGCTTTTGGATACATGAGCAGCCCCTAGTATCCTATTTCCTGAAGTGACCTTTCTTCAGATATGATAGAGGAAGTCAGTCAGTGATCAGCTAAAACCATGAAACAATGCTTGCTTGGTTAGTGCAGCTTCAAAAGCCCCGTCCCTTCATGTAGTCATTTTTACACGCGCTGCCGCATTTCCAAGAGTTGCTGCACTGAGTGTTCTCTACCTAGAATTGCAGCTCAGCCAGCTGGCAAGGTAGATACAGTTGCACAGGCAAATTGGGTGAGTAAGTGGAATAACTTAAGCACCTGATTTTTCTTACGGTGTGAAATCACCCATTTATCATCAGCCCGCAGGGGACCTGAATTTACAAATGCAGGTAAATGCCTGCAGTGTCCATTTGATTTACAGAACTCAAGTGCCTACTTCAGTTTGTTTGGACACATGTCTAATCTATTTTTTGAAGTGTTTTATGCAAACTGTGATGCCCTATTATGAATCACATTATGCTGTGCATTAGAAGTTTGGGGTTTTTTTCTTTCCGTGCTTTTGTAAAAATTGCCTTACGTTTCATGGTATCTACTGAAGTGATTGTATTAGAGAAAAAAAGATTAAAAATGCAAGAAAATCTTCACCTCTGTACTCTATCTTCTATTATATGACAGATCCTAGCTTTTGTATTGTCTGGCAATTAAATAATTCTTAATCTTGTTTATCTCTATTTCACTTCCATCCATAATGCTAACCGGCTCCTTCACAGCGCTTTCTGTCAGTCAGCCACAAGCACTTTCCCAGTAAAGCAAAAACCACAGCATCCCATTAATGATTTTCATTGCTGCCTTCTGGATCCTGTCAGTTCCCAACGTCTTACTTTTAGTGGAGGGCCAAGAACAGAACAAAGTAGCCAGGAAATAAAATTAAGTGTTAATATTACTAAAACATTCTCTGCATACTTCTTTTGGTTCTTCTTTAAATTTTTACAAGAGATTGACCAGATGATGCCCTCATGAAGTTGCTCAGCCTTCCTTCTTGCTTAAACTGGAAGACATATTGGACTCATTTTCTTCTTTTTAACACCAGCTTTGCAAAGTTCCAACTCCAGTTTCAGCTGAATCACTTCACAGTTACAACTGAGTATGGAAGAGGAGAAACTGACTCATCACCTGCCATGGGGCAGATTATCTCCCATAATCTCTCATTCGGCTTAGGATCAAGTTAGGGAGTGTTCAGTTTCAGCATGAGGGGAAATAATTTCTGCATTCCTAGTCAGACACAACCTGGGCAGAATGCAAAGGCACTGTGCATGATGGTCTCACAGCTCCACAAACTCAGCCTGCATAATTGCCAGGCTATAGAGAACAGGTGAGAGATGTGGACCCTTTCTTGAGCCACTTTGCTGATTTGGTGACTCCTGTTACGCCAGCTGCAACCATCATGCCTTTGCTCTCCAACCAGGCTCTAGTCTGTAACCCAAACCTCTTACTGTGTCTTATCCTCGTAACTCAGGCAACAGCATCAGTCTTTTTGTCCCTCTCCCTTCATTCTCTCTTCCCTGATTTCCTTTATGAAAACTGATTTTACAGAGCTGCCATTTCCCAAAACAAGGAAGTTTTAGCCCAAACTGGGACACCTCCCAAACCTACTGCATGTTAGAGAAACAGTAAGGGACTGACCATCCAAGGACATACTGGTTCATTTTGTGCTGTAACAACGATATCTAGCACAGATGGTCACATAGCGTTAGAAGCTCCTGAGCTGGCCGAAGCCTGTTTGGACACAACACAAGCACATCCTGAAATGCAGTCTCTTCCCAAAGCAATGTGACTCTCTAAGAAACAGGACTGACAATGGATTTGTTTTGAGTAGGGGCAGGGGCAATCTGCCTACTGTTACTAAACAAGACTCAGAAACTGGGAGAGAAAGCATCTTCTGGCTTTTCAACACAATACTGTGTCTGACAAGCCACGTTGGGCTGTTTTGTTTAGCTGGTTTTTAAGTGAATTTGTTATTAACCAGAATGAATTTTGTAGCCAGGTAGGAATAATAGTCAGCAGCCAGGTGTGGCAGACCATGCACCCTTCCTAGCAGCCTGGTGCCTGCTCCTCCCTCAGAGGATGCAGACCACTGAGGACCGGGTGATCAATTACACAAGTTGCCTTACCACCTCTTCTCTTCGTTAATACCCTGTCTTTGTCACCAGAGACCTCAGGAGAGGTTTTGAAGTATTCCTGTCATGTAAATCAAATTAAAAAAAATATCACCCTCTCCAGGCTGAAACCGACAGCCAGGGTTACCTACAGGATCCATTCTGCAACCTGGACCTCAAAAGGAGACACACTAGAGACAGTCAATCCAGGCATGGCCCTGAGTGGACTTTGCTCAGACATTTTTGTTACACAGACTTGAAGGCTAAAATATGACAGCTCTATACCTGAGCTGGAGCAGGAGCGGGGAAAAGCAGTTCTCCCATCTATCTCATGCTAAAGATAGTGTAAAACTTTTGAGAGAATCCTCTAAACTAGCTGTCCTGTGAAATATAAACATAAGGCATAGCAGGGAGTGTTTTTATTACGTGCCAGTTACATGGAGTCATATGAGCCATCGACACTCAATAATAATTTTTTACAGATTCCCCTTCCAGCCACATCAGGAGATGACACCATTATCTGCAGCAGGAGTTTTTCTTACTTGATGGAAAAATATTCTGATGTTGACCATGACAAACATTATTTCACTACATATGAAAATGAAAAGAATATATTCTTAAATGAACTTAAAGAAATCCCTGTCTCATAGAAGAAGGCAAACAAATTCTGTTCACAGCTCTGTGGCTGTCAATGATACTAGCCAAGCTATCCTGAATTGTCAACAATGTAACTAAGAGCAAACTTTGGCCAGTGACTACGGTGCATTTTATCTTACTATAAAAAGAATTGCTAACGTGCAAACTGATACCCAATCACAGCCGCATGAAAATAGCAGAACAGCTAGGTAGGGAAGACAGATGATAGGAGGTTTTCCAGAAATAACTGTCCCTAAACAATACATGTTCTCTGTGCAAAAGATTTCTAACGGTAAGATCAATACCTTTCAACTATTATTTCAATAACACTACTCTTTATTAAAAAAAAAATACTAATATTGCCCCGCATCCCTTAGGTGATAATTAAGGCAATACACTATTTTAAGAAGAAATCCTCTGTCTCCAAATTCACGTTTTTCACCCTGAAAGGAATAATATTGTTAATAAGAATCATTACAGTCTTTCCTTTGGGAGACTTTTAAATTTTTTTTCTGCAGAGATTTATGAAGATTAAAGAAAGCTCAAGCACCTCTGTACTGAGACTAGAGCCTCTACAGACGAGGAAGATGCAATGATCTGTGAGAGTGTTAATACCCCCTTTCTGAAAATTTGACTGTGCCTGAAGTGATGGAACATATATGGGTACAACACAGCTGTTGTATGGTCTGAGGCCAAGTGCACAGGAGACTTAAGTCATATGGGTGCTAAAATGATGTCACTAAACATAGCTAAATTATTTTTAAAGTTTTAACACGGAAACTTGATCATACAAGTCAACAGTCACTGGACAGACTAGATGGGAGGATCCACTAGCAGCATAATTGAGGGCATAGCCATTCAACACATTGCATATGAACCTTAAAATAAGCAGAAAAAGGGGCAGGATTGCAGAATTATTTTTATGAACAATTTCATAACAACTCTCTCCACCATGCCAGCTAGTCAGTGCTCCAGGACACTCCCTGATGACTGCTGTGCTCTCGCTATCATGATCTCATCTTGAAATCTCATTATATAAAGAGCTAAAGAAAAAAAAAAACAGGTGGATCATCAGGGTAGAAAAAACTTGATATTCTAGACAAAAAGAACGCTCACCATTTATAAATTTTAGCTGCTGTGTTCTCCTAAAAAACTACTTGCTAGGAAAACCATGGGATTCTATGATTCATTCTTTCTGCTTATTTTGTTTGCCTGTTGACAGCTGCCAGACAGCACACAGGCTAGAATGGGCCAGAATGGAGCAAATGGCACAGCGATCTTTTCTACAGCAGCACCACACTGGCATGTTTAGCAAGGAACTCGGAGCAGAGAGTGTACTGTGCCAACACATAGGATGAGAGTCGTTAAGTGACAGGACTCCAGAGAAGTGCTTGTTTGCAACATCTATCACAACCAGGAAATATGCTAATGTTGTGAGAAGAGTACTTATTAAATAAAGCTCTTTTGTTTTGGTTTGGTTTGGTTTGGTTTTGGTTTGTTTTAAGTGACATTAATCAGGTTTTGTTTACTCACCTTCACTCTACAGACTTCGTAGAATCATAGAATGGTTTGGGTTGGAAGGGACTTCAAACAACATCTAGTTCCAACTCCCCTGCCATGGCCAGGGACACCTTCCACTAGACCAGGATGCTCAAACACCATCCAGCCTGGCTTTAAACACTTCAAGTGATGGGGCATCCATGACTTCTCTGGGCAACCTGTTCCAGGGTCTCACCACACCCACAGCGAAGAACTTTTTCCTTACATCTAATCTAAACCTGCCTTCTTTCAGTTTGAAGCTGTTATACCTTGTCCTACCATGCACACCTGATCTTGTGCAGTGGGTGGTTCTTCATTCTCTCCTAGTCTTCACCTTTGGCTTCTACAACTTGAGCAATGTGGCTGGTGCACTTGCCACTGAAGAATGAGGCAAAAAATTTGTTGAATCTTCTCCATATCCTGGATAATCAGATCTCCTTTTTCCTTCCAGAAGGGGCCCATTTTTTTCTCTGGTCTTCCTTTTATCACTGATGTACCTATAGAAGCTTTTCTTGTTGCCCTTGACATCCCTGGCCAGATTTAATTCTATCAATCAGGCCTTCAGCTTTACTAACCTGATCCCTGGCTGCTGAGACATTTTGTCTGTTTACCTCCCAGGCTAACTGTCCTTGCTTCCACCCTCTGTAGGCTTCCTTTTTTGCGTTCAAGTTTGCCTGGGAACAACTTGTTCAACCAGGCAGACCTGCTGGCATTTTTGCCTGACTTCCTCATTTTTAAGCTCCTGAGCCAAGAGAGGGTGGTCCTTGAATATTAACCAGCTTTCTTGGGCCCTTCTCCCTGCCAGGGCTTTATCCCACGATGACCTACCAAGCAGATCCCGGAAGAGGCCAGATTCTGCTCCCCTGAAGTCCAGGGTAGTGAGCTTGCTGTGCACCCTTCTCACTGCCCTAAGGATCTCGAACTCCACCATTTCGTGGTCGCTGCAGCCAAGGCTGCCCTTGAGCTTCACATTCCCCTGCCTCTATGAGAATGCACATAGCATGGGGAATAAGCAAGGAGAGGTA
>NW_010421390.1:26788-27324 GCF_000710305.1 Buceros rhinoceros silvestris
AAGGATCTTGATCTCCACCATTTCACAGTCACAGCAGCCAAGGCTGCCCTTGACTTCTCATTCCCCACTACCTCCTCCTTGTTGGTAAGAACAAGACCCAGAGCAGCACCTTTCCTCACTGGCTCCTCTGACATATGCAGAAGGAATTTATTGTCAATGCGTTCCAGGAACCTCCTTTTTTGTTGTCCCTTCAACAGATATCAGGGTGTTTGAAGTCCCCCATGAGGACTAGGGCTTGTGAACACGAAGCTGCTTCTATCAGTCTATAAAGGGCTTTATCCACTTGGTCTTCCTAGTCAGGTGGCCTGTAGCAGACCTCCACTACAATGTCACCTGTCCCTGCCCTCCCTTTAATCCTGATCCATAAACTCTCAGTGGGCTCCTCATACATCCCCAGGCACTCCAGCTGGTCATTGACAAAAAAGGTGACACTCCTTCCCTGTCTTCCCTGCTTGTCCTTCCTAAAAAGCCTGTATCCTTCCCTTCCAACGATCCAGTCATAGAGACCCTCTGTCCTGGGTTAGCCAAAACTTCCC
>NW_010421391.1:0-454 GCF_000710305.1 Buceros rhinoceros silvestris
CACCCGGGAGGAGGGTGCCCGGCAGGCTGAGGGAGGAATGGTCCTCTGGTGAAAGAAGTCCCGGGTGGGATGCAACCTTGGATCTGGGTGACTCTGCAGGGACTGAAGAGAGATGTAGTGTCTCAACATGGAATGTGCAGGGATTGCAGCAGCGTGTTTATTGAGGCTGGGCTGATGCTGCTGTATGATGACGAGGCTTTAGCATGCAGATCTTTCCCTGTACTGCTAAGAAAACTGTGGGTTTATAAAGTATGGGGAAAATTTCAGTTTAGCTGCAGCCAAAGGACCCTTTGCTCCAGATCTCAGGCTGTGAATCCATCTCTGTTAGACTGGCCCTGGAAGCCAGGGCTCTGTTTTAAAACCGTGTTTGGAGGTTGAGACTGCAGTGCAGCAAAAGACCTCTAATGGGGATACGTGCCGAGTCGAGCCACGCGTGCAGGCAGCCCACGTCATT
>NW_010421391.1:847-2336 GCF_000710305.1 Buceros rhinoceros silvestris
CCCTTCTGGCACAAAAGACTGGGCTTAAAAACCACCAGGAGAGTCAGCGCTGTGTGTGCTGCTCCCACAACACCCACATCCCTTGTACGTGAGGATGTTGCCTTTGGTGGCATGGCGACCTGGTTCAGGAACGCACGGCGACCAACACCAGGCCGCTTGGGCCATCAGCTCACAGACACCAACGTGGTGGACGGCAAATGGCATTTATTGTCAGGCAACAGAGTGTTATATAGCCTGGGTTTACAACGTCACATTCGTCTGCTTGCGTCGTAAACTAAACGCTATTGGTCATCAGGAGAGGGGTCCTGTCTTTTCCGTACAGCGCGATATCTTCCAGCCGCCAGGCCCTAACTACCCACACCAGAGCCCGGCTGGGCTCTGCCCCCGGGATGCTGCAGGGAGGATGCTCACTGCCCCGGCAAGGCCAAGCTCCACAACCCCAGGTCACACCTCTCGCCCGACAGCCCCACACAAAAGACTGGGCTTAAAAACCACCAGGAGAGTCAGCGCTGTGTGTGCTGCTCCCACAACACCCACATCCCTTGTACGTGAGGATGTTGCCTTTGGTGGCATGGCGACCTGGTTCAGGAACGCACGGCGACCAACACCAGGCCGCTTGGGCCATCAGCTCACAGACACCAACGTGGTGGACGGCAAATGGCATTTATTGTCAGGCAACAGAGTGTTATATAGCCTGGGTTTACAACGTCACATTCGTCTGCTTGCGTCGTAAACTAAACGCTATTGGTCATCAGGAGAGGGGTCCTGTCTTTCCATACAGCGCGATATCTTCCGGCCGCCGGGCCCTAACTACCCACATTTCCCCCCTCCCTATGCCCAACAAATTGACTAAAATGTAACAGTGTTAAAAAAGATCTATCCCTATTCATAATTTATACTCTATAGCAGCGTAACAAAACATACATAATAAACTGAGGTAAAAAATGTTAAGGCACAGTGCATAGACAGTACTAAAAGTGACTGGTAGTAAGGTAGTGTAGCTCGAGGTAGCTAGGGTTACCTGAGGGTAACACTAAGTAGATACATTCTTAAAGCAGTTGCTGGCGTTCTATCAGCAGAATGTCAACTTTGTCTAGCCGGCTCTTGACAAACAACACAAGTCTGTTCAGTATGCAGGGTCCGAAAATCAGTATTATCATGATCATCGCGACTGGCCCTATCAAGGTGGATATCAGGGTGGTTAGCCATGGTGAATAGTTAAACCATGATTCAAACCATCCTTGTTGGGCTTCCCTTTCTCTTTTCCTTTCCTCGAGACCTTCTCTAAGTTTGGCCATGGTATCTCTGACAACCCCGGTGTGATCTGCATAGACGCAGCATTCTTCTCCTAATGCAGCACATACTCCGCCCTGTTGCATAAACATAAGGTCCAATCCTCTACGATTTTGCAAAATCACCTCAGACAATGACCTCAGTGATTTTTCTAAGGCACTGATCGATTGTTCAATTCTAATCAAAGCTTCATCTA
>NW_010421391.1:2429-3216 GCF_000710305.1 Buceros rhinoceros silvestris
CCCTGCCCCCGCCCCTGCGCCTCTTCCAGCCACTAGGGCAGCCGTGGTCAAGGCAGTGAATGGTTCCCGCTTCTGTATGTGGTGAGGAGTCAACAGGGTTTGATGATCATACATGAATTCCTCCGGGTGGTATATGATTCTTGGGACAATCAGTACTTGTATACAATATTCCTTGTTTTTGTCAAAGACTTTGAGAGATACACACGGAGTAACTCCGATCTTTGAGCATATCCATTTGGTATTATGGACAGGAATTAGCCAATCAGCTTTTGGTCTGTTTTCCAATGAAGTCTCGTTTTTACATAAATGCCTTCTGTCGCGGGGCACCTTGCCGATACATTTACCTTGTCCTGATACACATTGCATCGTTATCCCTGGGTTGCTCTCTCTCCCAGTGTTCCATAGGCACTGTGTAGGATTGGGGCCATTCATTAGTTGCGGTTCAGAGGATATCCCTATTGCTTCGTAAAAGGGGGGCCTCATGTCATAGCAGAGCCAGCAGTGTGTTGTTATATTTGGATTTGTAGAGTTTAGTACCTGATATGTTGAGTTCAGAAGCTTCCATAGGGGAGGCATTTTAACTTCTAAAGTGCTCGGAGTCTCGGTGTTATCGGGGAGCACAGCCTTGGTATTACTTACGATGTCATGTGTCACAGGTCTAGGTGTTTGTGGGTTGAGAACCGGGTTAGGCCCGATGGCTTGAGGTGCTTAGGGCATAATTCTAATAATCTGTATCAATACTCCTGGATCAGTGAAACTATTGTGAGTAAATACTGACCACATTTTC
>NW_010421391.1:3422-4760 GCF_000710305.1 Buceros rhinoceros silvestris
TAGATGGGTACAAGTGCCTTTTCTAGTCACTAGCCCATCAGATCCGTACTTTGGGTGGATGAAGTTATTTGGTACATATTTCATCCGCAAAAATTCATCCTCTTTTTGTGGTTTCCATCTGTCACTTGTCACAATGGTCTCACATCCCCAATATCCACAAAACAAGTATTTTGGATAATTACGACAATAACCCTTACCTGGGTTCAAATTTGGACACCAATATGTTCCCCGTGGAACGGGGGCTTTCTGGCAAGAACCGATGTTAGTAAAGATGTCACAAAGTTTGACTGTGAAAGTTGGAGCACCTGCGGTTATGTTTTCTCTTATCGCTCGATTCCCTACTGGGTCCCGTAGGATCCACTTGAATGGTTGGTGGTAATGGTAATCTGATTCTGCCCGTCCCATAGTGACAAACCCCAAAATCAAAATTACACAAAGGCACCGTTGCCCCCCCCTGCGGGGGCTATTTCCCTGTTGTTTGGGTTCCGCCGGCGTAGAGCTTCCAGGTGTAGTCGGGGTGCTTGCTGGCTTGTCGTCCTCATTTGTCAGTGGGGCGTACGGGTTACGGGGGCGTCCGATGAAATGGTCCTGCAAACAAAAACTCAGAGTTTGCATTAGCTTTATCCCGAAGATCCGGTTTAATGGACTTAAGTGGACACCACTTAATTCTATCGTCTTTTCTGACCGCGGCATACCCTCGCCCTGTCAGGACCAATCTCCACCCTTGTTCCCATTCTCCCAGCTCATTTCTAATTATGACCAATGGGCCTTCCTCTAGTGCTCGAGTGGCCCAATGTTTTTGGGTGGGGCTATTCACCTCTTCTCCCCTGGGGAATTGATTTAGTGCTAATAGGGCAGTTGCTAGCAGGCGTGCTTGGTCTCCTGGGGAAATGGCGTTAGCAAAACCTTCTGTCTTTGCTAATACCTCTAATTTAGATTTCAGGGTTTGATTAGCTCGTTCGACTATGGCCTGTCCTGTGCTATTATAAGGGATGCCGTGTGTTAGGGTGATACCCCATTTCAAAACAAACGCCTGGATTGATTTGGAGACAAAGTTCGGATCGTTGTCAGTTTTGATCTGATTAGGGACCCCAAGCCACGCCATGGCTGTCAGCCAATGTTGGATGGTCGCTTTGGAGTCGGTTTTAAGGTGTTGTGTGGCTACGATCACTCCGCTGTATGTGTCTACGGTTACCGCTAGCCACGCTCAAGGTTTCAGCAGCGGACAAAGTGTAAAATCAGTCTGCCACACCTCAGAAGCCTTAAGACCTCTGGGATTGACTCCACCGGACCACAGAGGTGCTTTTTGGCAGTGGGGACACGTGGCTACTATGTGTT
>NW_010421392.1:0-7421 GCF_000710305.1 Buceros rhinoceros silvestris
AGAGAAGGCTCAGGGAAGACCTTATTGCAGCCCTTTGATCCTTAAATGGGACTTAAAAGAATAAGACTGAGAAAAACTTCTTACCAGGTCCTGTAGTGACAGAAAGAGGCATAATGGTTTTAAAGTGGAAGAGGGTACTTCTAGATTGGACATAAGGAAGAAATTTTTTCTGTAATGAGGGTGGTGAGACGCTGCAACAGGTTTCCCAGAGAAGCTGTGAATGCCCCATCATTGGAGGTGTTCAAGGTCAGGTTGGATGGGGGTTTTAGAAACCTGGTCTAGTGAAGGATGTCACTGCCTATTGCAAGGTAGTCGGACTAGCAGATTTTTAAAGGCTTCTTCCAACACCAGCCCCTCCGTGGTTCTATGAACTTCAACACATGGAGAGTGTATAGACAGTTTGAACTGCACTTCTATGTCACCTGTATCTGCTGCAAGTAAACTCTCACCTGTGTAAAATGATAGAACTGCAAAGAGGATGAGGAAGAGCAAACAGTAAATAACAGAAGACAGAGAAAATAATGTTATGAGTCCTGTCATATCCTAGTCTAAAAGGTATGTCACATCTGGTATTCCATGCATGACTCCGATTGCTTTGGGTCAGCCTGTCAAAGGTATTTGACAACCAATTAAATTTACCAATTAGGTGTGTACTGAAGGTTCATTAAGATAAACTGCAAATCTCCTCAGTGTTTAAGATGTCTCCAAAAAGCCTGGCAGGTGTCTATCTGCATATTTAGGACTATAAAAAGCTATGAAAAATATTCCCTCAATCTATGTGAATGTGTTGCTCTGAAACAGATTTAGAGAGAATCAACAGCACCCAGAAATGGTTAAACAGAACTAGTAACATGGAAGAGGTGTACAGATCTGGAGGAAGCAGGGAGATGCTAAGAAATGATGGCTGAAACAAATCTCTGGCTGCTATTTAAAAAAAAAAAAAGCAAGTTATTATTTAATCTCTCACAATAAACAAGCAAAATACAAGAAATATAATGCAAAATTGGTATATGTAAAGGTTGCTATACAGAGAAGCTCCCCCTATTAAAAATGTTTAATCTCTCACAATAAATAAGCAAAATACAAGAAATATAATGCAAAATTGGTATATGTAAAAGTTGCTATACAGAGAAGCTCCCTCTATTAAAAATGTGCATCTTATCTTACAGCATGTTTGCCACAACATCTCTAAGATTTCACGGTTCTCATATACATGACAATCATCACAAATTGCATTTACATGGGTCCAAAAAACCAAAACACAAAACGACCGAATAGAAAAACCTTCTGAGACGTACAAGCATTACTCTTAGAGTCTGCAAAGACAATCACAGAGTTAAATCAAAGGCTCCTCTATGGGTGAGTTACTCCATTTTTGCTGGTGTTTCTTGTGCTCTGTAGGCACAGAATCTGGTATTCGATGCTGACAGAGGCTAGATGTGATCTTAATGGACCCTGCCCAGGCTACTCCCGCACAGAGAACCTCATGGTCACATGGTGATTTTTGGTCTTCATATATACAGTAACATGACCGGTGAAAGAGCCGATGTAGGGATAAGTACGTCTGGCCTGGGAGCATTCATTTGATGAGGGATGGAGCGGGGAGCAGATTGTAACATACATCTTATCACAGAGGAATAGATGCAACGGCAACGTGAACACTAAGAGAAGTCAAGATTTATCATTGACTTGAATGACCCCCAAATTCCTGAGGCTGAGACAATGCTCCTGAGAGAGGATGCTGATCTGGCTTTGGTTAGTGTTTTACTACCTTGGTACTTCAGTTATTCTAAGCATAAACTATTTGGAGCACACATATTCTCCCTAGCCCAGATCCAGCCGCATGGCGAGACTGGATCTTCTTCGGTTCCTTGAGTTTCTTCTTTCTGCTCATCCTTCCACTGCACTAGTTCACTTCATCTGTGTTTATTCTTCTACCTTTTTTCTGTCCATCATTGGTTCTTCCCATTTGTCATCTGCTCCTAACTTCACCTTAAAGTCTGCCAAGTAAATGTTTTCCCCTTTTTCTAAGAAAAATCAAGAAAAAGAGAATGAGAAAACACTAGAAAGGGCACTGAAGTTATTGATCCTTGTCTCCTACTCTGCAAGCATCCAATTCAGTCCCTTCCTTGGGCAACACAGAAAAGAGCAGACTTTTCCTCGTTACTGTAGCTGAAAGCCGTCACTATAAACCCCACATTGCCTCAGTTCGGGCCGCCTAACATAGGCATAGTCTACAGGATGAGCACGTGTTTCTGTAAATCCAGCATTAAATCAGCATTGAACGCGACTTGACAAATCCAGCATTTCCTGTCTTTACCAGGAGAAAGGTTGTGAATCAGCACTAACTTTTCTTATAACAGATTTAATCATTCAGGAAAAGTAAATTTGATAACAGTTTCAAGATTTCTCGCAATGACATCAGCCCAGTTTATAGTTTCATGTCATAAACCAGAGAGACACCCTACATTCATTTTCACTTGGCATCCCAGCTGTCAAAAGCATCTTACCTTTGTTCTTTTACCTTAATTGACCAGCAATTTCTGCTTACTCTGTGACGCTAACTAGAGAAGGCTCAAAAGAGAAACCAGCAGCAACAACTACAGCAGGCATCTGTCTGTTTAGAAATCTTGTTCTCATTACTGCAGTTTCAATGCTACCTGAGAATGTGGAAGCCACTCACATTGGAGCTGAAATCACACCAAAAAAAAAAAAAAAAAAATCCCTACTATGCCTTCTTTGAAATTAGGGATTACAGCAGGAGTTTTCAAGAGGACTATCAGACGGTGTGTAAATTCTGATCGGATTTACAGTGACATTACCTTCAGTTATTCCTGCACAATACTTAAGTGCAATAAAGCCTAATCCAAAGGAAAAAAAAAAATTCCAAGATTTCAAATCTTTTCCACTGCCATGACAAAACGTTATATCCAGCTTTTATTCACTCTAGATCATCGCAATCCAACAAGTAACACAGAGAAAAAGCAAGAAAGACAAATACTTGGAGAGGAATTTTGCCTTATTACAAAAGTGGGAAGATTTTCACCGACTGTTTCTTTGTCCTTTCTAGAAACTTATCTCCTAATCCTGACACTACTTGTTTATTTTGAGAGTCATCTGAACACTGAGGTCCTGGCTATGACATAGAACATGGATACAGACACAGGTATTATGGGAAAGCCTGAAGCATTCCTAGTGAAGTCTCATGGAGTACTGTAGTAGCTCAAAAACTACTGTAATTCTTAGACCTCCTGCACAGATCTTTGGTTGGTTGTTTATTGTAATTCTATAAAAGTTACTCAATAATGTCCCTGTTCAAGAATTTTGGTAGGGCAGAGGATTAGAAATGATGCAAGGTGTTAACCAATAGATGTTCATGCCTGACAATTTCTCCCATCCCCAGTTCTAAAATATTTAAGAAGGAACCGCCTAACATAAAGCTACGGTTGGAACCACTGGAAGAAGAAAAGATAGCCCCTAAGAAAACGGCTTGAAGTCAAGGAAATAGCAGTCCAGAAGCTTTTCTGTTGTGTAGCAAAATCTCTTCATTAATGGAATTGAATTATGACTATTTCTGTCACCCGGTAGTCACCCTCCAATGTTAGTCTCAAAAGCAGGTGTTTTTCTCTCTATCTCAGAAGAGAAAATGAAGCCCCTTTCCTGTTCCTAGATAGATAATGTGAAGGTTCTGCAGTGGAAAAAAAAAAAAAAGAATGGATGAGAAAATTTATACAAATGATGCAATGAAGACCAGCTGCTTCATTCTTCTTTTGGTGATAGCACCACTCTGCAAGTCATCCCATATCTGCTGAGTGAGCAGCTAGGTCAGCGGTATCAAACTAGGACAGAAGAATTTACCCTCAACTTTTCTGAAGAAGCCTGTGCGTAATAAATTCTTTCTTTTGTCAGAGTTAATGCTTGGTGAAAATGAAAACATTCCAGCTTCTACAGATCTAGAGTAAGCTTCGTGGGGTCAAGAGTAGCAGATTGCCTTGACAAAGACAAATGTCATTGTTGGATAGAAGGTGTAGTCCTCCTAATTCTCTTTCCACAGACAATTCCAACCAAGGTCAGGTTCACAGTGTCCATTTATTAAATGAATGGAGTGAATGAAACTGGGTTTTGGGGGGTTTCTCCCTCAGCGGCAAGTTAGCTTGTCCCTTCACCGGTTTTCATTCCTTCCACTGAAATTAATGCTGTAATAAAATCAGAACTGTCTCACCTAATCTTTAATAACAGGGCATGAGTCCTGCGTACCTTTGTATGCTTTTGCATTTCTCTTACACATCTTCCTATAAAAAGCACTTAATATCGGGTCTATTTATTTATTTACTTACTTCCTTGTGCCTCAGGAGAGCACACCTTATTTACAATTCCTTTCTGGTCCACTCGGGCATGCTGGCAAATGGGTAGTCCGAATGCATAGAGCAAAGGTCAATGAAACATCTGCTTTCCTGGTCTTGTTATTACCAGTATGCTCTTTTCCAGTCTCTGTTGTTACGGAAATCTTTCAAGCATATAATGGGTAAAGTTCCCTCATATCTGAACCTTCAGCTCCAGCTGACACCTCAGTAATTTGTTTCCCATAGCAACTCATTTGGGATTCTTGACCTTGATGGAATGGCTAATGTGGCCACTCCTAACTCAGCTTCAACACCACAGAGAGATTGCAAGTAAACCATGACAAGCGCATTTGTTTTACAGCTTCATTTTACGTTTGGTGCCTTTATTTTATTAACCCTGGTTTGCTCTCTTTCAGCAGTAGGACCCCATAGCAAGAGCTTCCTCCCACATTTCTAACTTTTAAAACGAGATGAACTTGGTGGCTTGTTGTAATAGGTTGATATAAAATGGCCCGCAGTGCTCAGAGCACCTGTGTTTCCTGAAAGAAAGTGCAATGGCATCAGAGAGTTTCTGTTTTAATTGAAACATCACTGATGGGTTCTCTTTGAGCAGCATTGCTGACTTTTCAGAGACAAGAGCTGAGCAATTCCTGCAGAGACACTCAAATGTAAGTACTTCTGAAGACGGGTGTAGTGGTGAGTCAGTAGGGTGAAGTTCTCATTCTTTGTTATTCCTTCATAGCAAAGTGTAACAACTATATAATTGAGTGAGCAGTTTCCTAGCACCTCAAGTATCAATGCAAATTGGCCATTGACTAAAACAAACCGTAATTTTAATAATACATTGTTTAAATTAACATTTTCCCCTCTTTTTTTTTTAGTAGATAGTCGGTTTGGGATGTGTAAAAACCACAAGCTTACAAGTAAAAGTTTCGTATTTTTTTTCTGAAAAAAAATGAAGCAATTGAAAATTTAAGGAGATAATATTTTGCCAGAAAATAAGAAATTTTCCATTTAGAAATGTTCTAAATCAACTCACGAGACAATCAGTCCATTGGACTCCAGCTCCTGATGTCAATGGAATGGATTTCCTCTTTGAGTAAAGTACCCATAGTCTAGTGGTGATACTGTAACAGATTATGGCATCTTAGATGGAAGGAAGCATCAGAATATCATGGACAAAATGATTTGTCATGGAGCTTGGCCCACAGGGAAGAACAGGATGTGTTTAACTTACGTAATGCATAGAGGAAACATTGCTAGATTTAGCAATTAAAAAACAAAAACAAAACAACCACAGAGTTTTCTTTCCAATGTATTTTTGACAAAGAGAGAAAAGATATAAATGAAAATATTTCTGATGTTACTCATTCAGTTACTCCATTTGAAAAGGCCATGAAGTAAAACATTGTTCCATTTTAAAAGGAGGGAGAAGGTTGTGCAGCATTGGCACAGGCTGGCCCGGGAGGTGGTGGAGTCCCCATCCCTGGAGGGGTTTCACAGCCGTGTGGGTGTGGTGCTGAGGGACATGGTTTAGGGACCCTGGCAGTGCAGGGTGACAAGGGAGAGCTTGCTTCAGAGATGCACCAGGAGTTAGTGACAGAGAGGGGACTTTGTGAGTGTCAGAAGTGGCTGAATTCTGGGTTCTGTGTTAACGGGCGATAAGGTTATCAGTGTTTAAAGTCTGATTCGTGCAACTGTGTGTAATGGGCTAAGATGGCACTGGCAGCGGGTGAGACTCTGTTTCCCCTTCTCCTTCCCCCAAAGCGTGGGAAAAGTTTTCTCGTAACTTGAGAAGGCACAACCCTTTTGCTCCCTCTTGATTGGGAGTCGAGACATTTCAGACATGCCTCAGCGAATAAGCATATAAAAAGTGGAGTTTTCAGACACGCTCCAGCACGCGCATTTGAGTTTTCGGAACAGGACCTGAGAGAGAGACTTCTAACACTGAGAGAACAAAATGCCGCTTGCCTCCACGTAGCAGCAAAAAGATTTTCTTTTGCAAGTACTTTCCCATTTGCCTCGAGAGGGTGGAAAGGAGTGCGCTAGTGGACCCCGCCCCCGCTTCGAGAGACCCGCAGCCGCAGGACACAAGACGGAGCATCTCCTGCAAGGCCAGTGAGGCAAGTCCTGCCAGGCCCAACACGGCTGTCGTTGTCCAACGGAGGGGCAGATGAACATCCAAGGAGAAGATACGATGGCGTCTCCTGCTAGTGGTGAAAGACTTTTTCTGCAAAGGTTTGCTTGGACAACTTGTTCTGGACCAGACTGGAGGCTGCAATCCATAGAATGTCTTTGGTTTCAAAGGTGCTTATGAAAACAAAACCACACAGAAATAGAAAGAAAGAACCCGAACAGGACTCAAGCCATCATACCCGTAGGAAGAAAACAGTGAGCAGCCTGCGATCAGTAATCGCGCTATAAACCGCAGGCAGCAGAACAGCTGGAAAGAGAAATCAATTATTCAGCTAGGAAAGACAATGTGCAATAATTAAATTATGAGTAATTAATATATGATAGCTTACACTTTACAGGCCTGCGTTTTGAGAAACGCTGTGACTCTGCAAAGAAAGCAGCAGCAAGGTTTCCTGGGCCTTCCCTGTGCCACTATTTAGCATACAAAAGACCCTCTGAGAGCACAGAGCTTTCTGCCTACACAGCTAAGATGCCTATGCAGCTACATTTTTAGAGCTGACTTGCAAGTGGAATAACAAAAATCCATTTTCTCTACACAGTAATACCAATAACACGTGTTTAGTACCTTTCAATCAAGAGAAATTAACATTCGTGATATAAAACTATGTCAGAAATGAGCCTGAACTTTTTTTTTCCAACATCCCACAATTCAGATGAAGACAGCAAATTAAAGCACATATATGAAAAGGTTTTGGTGTAACCTCTAGTATTTATAAATGTATGCAGTGAAGCTCTGAGTATCTCTCCCTTGAAACAAAAAAGATAACAAACAGACCCAAGAAGGGTCAAAAACATGTCCAGAATTTCAGAGGAGGTATGAGAATTGAAACCAAGGTCACGAGCCCTATCCTTGCCTACTGGCCGATGAGTTTACTGTGACTG